>NC_041395.2:262073546-262256046 GCF_900747795.2 Erpetoichthys calabaricus | reverse complement strand
ATCATAGAATGGATGAAAATAGTTTACTGTCAAATAATGCAAAGAGTACGCGACACCTGTTTCCCCCTTATTCTTGGCTCATCAGGCGTACACACTCATTGCACTCGCTTACGGTAATCGAACGTCGGACGTCAGCGCTAGAGGGGCTTCGCAGCGGTGAAGTATTGCTTTTAAATTTTAATTAAGAAGAAAAGAAAACCTTTTTAAATTAAGTCTTAAAAAGAGGTGTAAAGATATTGACAATAAGCTACGCAAACCCACCAAGACATGCAATCGTTTAAATCAAGGCGCAAGTCGAAAAACACCATCCCATAATATTAGTTAACGATTAACACATTTGTATATGTATTGTAAGCATACAATACAACTGATAATATGTTGCGCTTATTTATCTGGTGTACTGACATTTTTGCGCGTTTAACGGCTGAAATCTAACGTGGTTTGTGCCCTTCAGAATGAAAAGAGTTTGCATTTACCTTTTTAATAAAAGGCGAGCTTTTAAGCCTGAGAAATCACCCCGTAAATGCACACGTTTAATTGCACATTTGTTAATATGTATGCTTACACAGTATTAAAAGACACTCAACAAGTACACAGTATTAAAAGACAGTCAACAATTAACGTCATTTACCTTCGTTCCCGCCTCCTCCATTAGAGTATATGGACAAAAAATAGGTTCCAGTTATAACCATTACACGTAGAATTTCGAAATGAAACCTGCCTAACTTTTGTAAGTAAGCTGTAAGGAATGAGCCTGCCAAATTTCAGCCTTCTACCTACACGGGAAGTTGGAGAATTAGTGATGAATGAGTCAGTCAAACAGGTTCCAGTTATGACCATTACGCGTAGAATTTCGAAATAAAACCTGCCTAACTTTTGTAAGTAAGCTGTAAGGAATGAGCCTGCCAAATTTCAGACTTCTACCTACACGGGAAGTTGGAGAATTAGTGATGAGTGAGTCAGTCAGTCAGTCAGTCAGTCAGTCAGTCAGTCAGTGAGTCAGTGAGGGCTTTGCCTTTTATTAGTATAGATTCCTTCTTAATACGCCATATTGCTGAAAACAAATGTCATGAGTGCAGACATTTGGCAACAAGGTAGGAAGTCCAGTTTTGCTTCTACATTAGATACTTACCTCAGTGTCAACAATGTACTGGGTTCAGTATTCTTTTAACCCAATTTAGGGTTGTGAAATGTGCAGCTCTTATTTGTAACATCTAATCAGTTTCCTGTGTTTACTTTTGTAGTGTTTTATCTTCTAGGGTCTTGTTTCAACTCTCGCTACAAACACTATAGGACCTTTGATGATGGCAAAGTACTTCAGCCCCTTGCTGATGAAGGGAAGGGGAAAATTTGGAGTGCAGCTAACTGATAATTCTAAGCAACACTGTGCTATTCTTGTAAACATGTCCGCAAAAGTTGGATCTATTGGAGACAATGGTAAGATAAATTGAATCAGTAATTGTAAAGTAAATTGCAAAAGTATTTCAGGAAAAGAATATATAAAATATTAATTATAAGGAAAATAGTTAAATACATGTAACATAAGTAACTATAATTTAACTGCATATACTGTACGTATGCTAGGTGTTTATCAGATACAGTGCTCCTACAGTATGTAATATCATGCCAGTCTCGTGTAACAGTTAAAATAATCTAAACTTAACAAGTGTTGGAAATACAACACAGGAATTCTGGCCCATATCAACTCCATATTGTCATGTAGTTGTTGTTGATTAGTAGTTGATGAATTGCTATTCTGAATACTTTGTTCCATCTCATCACAATCATGCTCTATTGGACTGAGATACGTTAACTGGGAAGACAACCACGTAACAACTAGCCTCCAAAATAAATGTTTGGCTGGTTTTATGGCCAAGCAAGTGCTTTGGCACAGTTCAGACTTGGCCATGTGTAACTGTACTTACCATACAAATGTTAACCTTCTCACACAGAAATCCCCATTGGACAATAAAAAAAACAAGTGCAGTTAATAAGGAAAAGTGATTATTGAGAAATATATATTGTTATATAAGGGAAAAAAATACAAGTAGCCTCTTCCTGTTTCCCCCAGCATTACATAGACATATATACAGCACCAAGGATGAGGAAAATACTAAATCTCTGTACTCCCTAGTCCAGGCTATAATATTTCATTACTTACAAAATGATTAACAAAGAGCATGATAGACAAAAAGTCCAATGTAAAGTACAGTTACTGTAGAAGATGAAAGCCAATGCATCCTTAAAATGTAAAATTAAGTCAGATGAACCAGTTCAAATTGAATTATTCCAAAAAGAAAAAAGACTCAACCAGTAAGTTCTAATAAGCAAACAGACAGCCATGCAGAATGAAACAAAAAATGTCTAGACACTTTATTTCCATGTGCTAACCAAAAGAGAAATGTTGATGGATTTTTCATTTTATGGTTGGTGATAGTGGTGTCTGAGTCACAGAGATGAGCAATGAAGTTAGTCCATATTGTCTTCCCTGCATAAAATAAGCAGTTTTTAAATTATGTAATCTGTAACAGGATGATATGAACAGCAGAAAATCACACCTCCAATAGAAGTAAATTCTATATTTGTTCATGTCTTTGTAAACACTGTAGGAACATCTTTTTTAGGTGTGTATTTTGTTTTCTTTTTTTTTTGTACATGAAAAAAGGTCGACACATGCAACACTTAACTATCTGAATAAACACATTTAACATTTTGTATTGCCCGGCTACAACTGTATTTAAATTATTTCACTGCCTTATTTCTAAAATAATGCCTTTTGCACTTGCATACAATGCTGGCATGACAGAAAACAACTGATTTTCAAATTATCCTTGGATATTTTGTATTACTTCTGTGTCTATGTACTAACTTGTGCCATGAAAACACCCTGTACTACTATACTGCCACCATCAGCACTGCAGGGCATATACATGTACAGTATATACTGTATGTATCTTTTACCATATCATGGTATTTTCATCAGGATGAATCCAAGGCCAGTCCTTATTTTCCAAACCCCTGTTTGCTTTGCCCCACATAACTGCACCATACAAAAATGAAACTTTGTTGATATGCGCTGCACATATGGTGAGTTGTGCATTCAGATATGCCTTTTTTTGGTACCACATTTGTGTTATTCATTCTCTGAGTGAGCACCTTAGTGTTTCTGGTAATTGCACATGATGTACCCAATTTAAATTGCATTGTCTGCTCATATAATGCTGTCACAAATTTACCAGTCAGTTGAAGACAAAGAACAGGCATACCAAAAACAAAATGGTTACTCAGGTTCTTTTTATACATTATCATGTCTGCATAGTGATGCACCAGAATGAAAATTTTTGGCTAAAGCCAAATTTTAGAAAACACTAGGGCAAATGCTGAACACCTTTTTAAATTTTTTGCTTCTTCCTTCCTTTGTCTGTTGGTTTTTGTTTTCTTAAAAGCATCAGTAAGTCAATACTATTTCTCTTTAGAAGTAATGCAACACAATCTTCTAAAGATGGTGTATACACCTCTAAATACAGTGTGATGTGTTGTGGTCATTTTGTGTAGAACAGGACACACACTTTTAATTATCATTAAAATGATCAGTACAAGAGATAAACAGAAACAGCATCACACATTTGGCCAAAAAATACAACAAACAACATCACATATTTAGCCAAATACTGAATGTTCCATGATTTTCTATTTTTGGCCAAATATTTTCAATGGCTAAAATTGCAGCGCATCCCTAGTCTGCAGTTTTAATTAGGCTATTTGTAAATGTATACTGTACTACTAGCTTTGTTACTTGTCAAAAATGATCACAATTTAGGAATTGAGCTTCTTATCCCTTCTCAGTATACTTGTGTGTATCAATTTATCTTCCCTGGTACTTTCTGTCTGGATTCTTAAAAACAAAATATGGCTAATACTGAACATAAAGGAGAAACAGCAGCAAATAAACTGCCTCTTCTGTATATTTTAAGAATTTTAAGAATGCCAAACTGAAACTATTCAATACTTAATTTAGCTGACATTTTGCCGGGTGACCCATAAATAAGTTCTCAAACTTGATCACTTCAGTTGGGTTCACAATGGGCAGGAGTCTATTTAGTCAGCCTTGAGTACAAGGCTGGGACTAACTGTAGATGGGGTGCAAGTCCATTGCAGGACCCACTCTTGCACAGTTACGATCATACTATAAAGAATTGCTTAACATAATATGCAAGTCTTTTGGGACGTGGGAGGAGAACTTGAGTAGAATGTACATAGTTCATGCAATCTGTGACTTGGCTCAGGATTCAAACCCAGGATGATGGATTCATAAGTAATCATTGAACTACCATGCCAACCTTGTGAGTAGTAAAAATCTGTCAAATGAAAAAGGGTTGCCTTATATTGCTCAAGATTCCAATATGCTGTATCTAAAAGTACTAAAAATGACTGTGAATGGCTTGCATTAATATAGCAAAGGGGTTATCTAAACAGAGACGTAGCTAGGGTTTTCAGCGCCCGGGGAGAACTGAAAATTTCACGCCCCCTCCTGTTTGCCAAAATGCAATGGGGAAGGGAAAGAAACATCAATTTGGCGTCCCCTGGATGCAGCGCCCAGGGACAGATGTCCCCCCTTGCCCCCACCCCAGCTACGCCACTGTATCTAAACTTTGCAAAACTTTGTTTGAGGCATGTTCATAGTAACTAGAGATAGTGTTAATAACATCGACAATAATATCTCATACCATTCACGCAGTGAGATGATCAAAAGCATAATAACAATGGCTCTGTATCAGTTAATTACCAACAGACTATCTTAGTGAGGTGTGCAATAATTACTTTACAATTTTCTACATAATGTTTTCATATCTGATTAACTATTTGTTTTGTCTCCAGATTTAGGTGGATGGTACAGCTATCACATGTCAAAGGCAGCACTTAATATGGCAACCAAAAATCTAAGTATTGAAATGGGCAGAGGAAGAGATAAGGTTGCATGTGTGGCCTTGCATCCTGGCACAGTGGAAACTGATCTCTCTGTGCCTTATCGCCAAAATGTTTCCAAAGAAAAACTCTTCAGTGCTGCATATTCAGTTCAGTGCCTAATGAATGTTATTGATGGCCTCAGTTTACATAAAACTGGAAGGTTTTTAGCTTGGGATGGATCAGAACTCACTTGGTAAAGAAATACCAAAATATACATTCTCCGATATTCATTACATTTTTTACTTTGAAAAAATTAGAAATGTGATGCTTAATAGAAAAAAATCCAAAACAACTTAACATGTCAAATGAATTTGTATTTGTTGATTGGCAGCATCTAATGCTTGTTGGTTGTTTATATATATATATATATTGTGATGCCTGGGTGTGTACAGACACAGACACTCAGGACACTAATTCTACTCCACACAGCACACAATTTATTTATACAGTTGTCTTCCACAGCACACAAAGCAAGTGCAATCTTTTCACCATCACCTTCAGTCCTCTCTATAGGCTTTGTCTTCTTCCTCCTGACTCTGGCCAATGACTTCTGGCGACTGGCCCCTTTTTATAGGGCACCCGAAAGGACTCTAGGTGCCCAATGAGCTTCTTCAGGATGTGGTACCAAATAGGGCCCCGAAAACATCCATGCACCCCTGGTGGTGGCCACGGCCCCCAACAGGGTTGAGCTTCTGGAAACCAATGGGGCTGCCTTCTGTTGGTCTGGGAAGAATACAGTGTTCCTATATTTCATTATACTTCATTATATTTCATAAAATCTATAGATTTTAGAGTGAGTTAGGTACAGTAAATTGCCATTGTCCACAAATTGTGCCTGATATTTGGGACATGACAATTGTGTCATGTCAGTTACCTTTTCATTGCATCACTGATTTTGATTTATCTATCCATTATCCAATCCACTATATCCTAACTACAGGGTCATGGGGGTCTGCTGGACCCAATCCCAGCCAACTCAGGGCGCAAGGCAGGAAGCAATACCCAGGCAGGGCTCCAGCCCACCACAGGGCACACACACACACACACACACCAAGCACACACTAGGGACAATTTAGAATCACCAATGCACCTAACCTGCATGTCTTTGGACTGTGGGAGGAAACCGGAGCACCTGGAAGAAACCCACGCAGACATGGGGAGAACATGCAAACTCCATGCAGGGAGGGCCCGGGAAGTGAACCTGGGTCTCCTAACTGCAAGGCAGCAGCGCTACCCACTGTGCCACCCTGATTTTGATTTAGATTTTATAAAAGTGTATTTGTAGTACTAGGGTGTTGTACCGTGTTAGCCATTATGAATGTAGAGAAAAGCCAAGCAAAATGACACCTTTTATTGGCTAACTAGAAAGATTACAATATGCAAGCTTTCGAGGCAACTCAGGCCCCTTCTTCAGGCAAGATGTAATCAATGATTACATCTTGCCTGAAGAAGGGGCCTGAGTTGCCTCGAAAGCTTGCATATTGTAATCTTTCTAGTTAGCCAATAAAAGGTGTTATTTTGCTTGGCTTTTCTCTACATAAAAGTGTATTAAAATGCAGTGACTCAATCAATTACTTTTGATAAAAAAAAACCCAAGATGAATAGCATTTGAGTAGATAATTAAAAAAAATGTGCTGCATGCCTTTGATTTTGACTTCTGCTTCTTTCTGACATTGTACATGCTGACAGTTGAGATGTGGATGACAACTTTGCCTGTTTCAGTGTGTCGTGCATATAATGCATAGTCAAGCATGCCCACTTGGACTTGTAATGCAAATGTTTTAAGGATGTGGAAGGAAAACCCACAAAGACAAAGGTAGAACACAGAAACTACATACAGAAAGTGCCTGGATATGGAATTTAAATCCAGGATACTCTGTCCAGGAGGTAACAGCATTAAAAACTTGTGACAGATAGGGGGGCGCTGTCATCCCCTTGAACCCTCAGATCAGACGCCAGACACCAGATAAAAGTCCAATTATTATTTTATTAGGACAAATATGTGCACCAAGCGCCCTCCACCCCACAATACTCATAAATATCACAATTATAATAAACAATCCTCCACTCCCAGACGCGTTGCCACCCTTCCTCCCGACTCAGCTCGTCCGTCTGGGATCTCCCACAGTCCTTTATAGTCCATGACCCGTAAGTGCTTCTGAACCCTCAGTCCATGTGACTTCCTAGCACTTCCGGGTCAGATCAAAACTCTTCTTTTTCATCCCAGAAGTACGTCATTTCCTCTGTTGCTGTGACTAAGACATACTTCCGGGTTATAGGGGAAATACACGTCCTTGAGCCTCCCTGTAGCGTCCTCTTGCGGCCCTCATGGTATGCAGCAGGGTTGTGAATAACGACTCCATTGTCCATAATTCCCACCTGGCATTCGGGGTACCTCCATGCTGCAGGGAGGGCTCCATCTGGCGGCCTGGGGGTATTGGCCGGGATGAATGGCCAGCCATATCTCACAAACTGTATTATACCACCCCACCACTGTGGTGCCATTCACATTTGTTATTTTAAATGGCTATTAAATGATCAGAATAAAAAGGGTTATTTTAGTATACTGTGTGCACAACTTTATACACATACTCCCAAATGCATGGTAGGCATGAGTCTGTCTATTTTAGGTTACCTTTTGTCACAGTCCTACTTTAAGAATGTGTTAGCATTTCTGCCTTTTAAATAATGTTGTGTGTGTAAGAAAATAATTTCTATATTTATAGTGAAATGCATTTTTATTTATATATATTTTTTTATGTTATATTTGTGGCTCTATGATATAAAGATAAAGAAATAGTGTTTTATTAAATAGCAAAAAATGTCTTGAACATTTTGACTATTTAATATGCACTCACCAGTTTAGTAATGAGACCAGCAGCTTGATTTATGCATAGGAGTAAAGAAGAAGAATGGTACACTTTTAATGTACCCTTTCTTTTTTTCTGTCGGCTATAAATCGGAAGCTTGTATGGGACAATGGCCTCATCTATATTCTAAAGCTGCCTAATTTATGCTCCCTTTTTTCTTTCCAACACAGCTGAGATATTACAGGAACATTTTAGAACGTATTCTTTTTTCAGCTGCAATCACAATCTCGGCTAAACTGCATAGTGAAGGACACGAAATTCCATAGCAACATCCCTGGCATGCTTCGACTGTATGTTACTGAGAGCTGAATCTTTAATGATACAAATCTTGCAAGCATTCAATTTAATATATTTTATAAAATTGTGGCAAAAAATTATTTTATGATATTTTGTGTGATGGTAAGAGTGATCATTGAAATATCATATTTAACTTTGCAATTTATGGTGAATCTCTACCAAATCAATGCATTGACTACATCCATTATTAAACATTTAAAATATGTGAATTATAGTTGAGGTTTTTTTTCTGTAACCTAAAATCTTGAAATATGTGTAGCAATAACAATAAGATATTAACACTTTTTTTTAAGCTCCATGCACCCTGTTTAGAGTTGCTTGTCACATTCTAGTTTATGACTGAAAACGTAACAACATTCTCCATTCTCCAGTGTGTAATCCATTTCAGTATTGAGGGTTCAGTGCCCATCCTGGAAACATGAGGTGTAGGGCAGGAACCAGCCCTGAATTGGGTGCTCGTTCATCAGAGGGTGGGACCAATTTAGAACTGCCTGTTAATCCAACTTTTACACCTTAGGAAATTGTGAGAGCCAAACCTGTGGAGTCATTGGGGAGAATGTCCTTATTCTGCAAAGGCTACTACTGGAATATTGGATCCATGAAGCAGCAGTGCTAACCACTGCCCTAAAAAGTATTACATTACCAAAAGCATTATTCCTTTAACATAATCATTTGCAATGCTTATGTTGCAAATACAGCTACTAAACATGTGTTTAATATGATACAAAAAGAGAGAGACAAGCTGTAAAATAGGAATTAAAAAGAGATAAGTCTTAAAAATGGCAACCTTTACGTGTCACATATACAGGATGTTAGTTATACTGGATCAGCCACTCATTCAGTAATTTACCAGTGTTCTCATAGAGCACATCTCTAATCAGTTTGATCATTTTAATGTTTACCATGAAGCCTGACATTCTATCCCTACCTTCTATAACAGATGGAACCAGCTAATGAGTAGTTTGTTTGGCACAAATGAACCATTCACCATGTACTGTTACTGTGAAAGACCATCTGCAAAGATTATCTCGTTTAATGAGCATTCTTGTATTCATCTGATCTGACACCCACTAAATAGCTCATTTCTAGCTTAGTCAGTGAGCTTTTTTTTGTTTCTGTGTAGATATTTCCCTTATTATTATATAAAGACATAGCAATATTCTACACAGTCTTTTGAACTACCCCACCTCAGAGAAAGCATATTCAGGTTTGTAATTACTGTATGTATAATATCAGCTTAAAACAGAATACTGTTTTATGCAAGTTTTAAAACATATAACACATGGCAAACACATTATTAATCATATAATATTCAGAGAAGGGGTGTTTGGTTTGGAAAGATGTTGACAACAGTGGATAACACAGGGAAGGGTTAAATACCATCGAAAGCCTCTAGGAAAGAGAAAAGGAAACATCAGCAGACAAAATGGTCCTGCATATGCTACTGTGAGAACACTTGGTGTGCGTCTGGCTGTACACCTTGTGTGTTTGTGTGTTCCATGTGACCTTTAAGGACATTATGCAAGGGCATCAACATGAATAAGACTTGGAGAGAGGCAACCTGAAGAAAACTACAGGACTAGTGATCCAGCATTTGTTATTTTAACTGAAGGTCAAAGGCTGCTGGGACACTGGCAGCCATTGGGGTGGGGGGGCTTTAGCTTGGTTTATCTGCCACAAATCTACATTAGAGTCTGTGCCATCCAACTCTGGTCCTGGAGTAGATATGAAGTGATCCAACAGATGACCCGCTAAATCGGGGCCTCAGACTCCAACCAATATAACTCCAACCAGTTTCTTTAACAGAAGCCAATTATTGTTGTTAATTAAGCCTTTTGTATAATTCCATGATTTGTTGGTACTCTCATTCAGCCACAGCAGACATTTCCAAAACTGTAGATTTTTTGTTTTCTAAGATTATCATCAAAATGTTTTGTGGACCAGAGCAGATTAACATTACTGAGACCTTCACTTTTCTTTATTTTCATACTGTATGATGGACACAGGTTGTCAGTCCTGTATTGACTTGTTCTGTATCAAATTAATGTTTGGCTGCTAATGAAAGAGAAAAAAGAAACAATTAAGGAGTCTGAGTCTTAAGTAGAAACTCAATTTAAATGAAGGCAAGAAAAGTTAATTAGGAGCAAAAACATGTTACTAGTTAAGAAAAGGGTTAAAATGCAAACCTGCAGCCGCATAGGTCTCCAGGGCCGGAGTAGGAGACCTCGGGTTAGAAACCTACTCCTAAAGTGGACACATTCAGTCATACTCAACCAATTACCCCAAAATGCATGACTTTCAATGGAAACAGACTAAGAATTCCACAAAGATAGTGTCTATGCCAGAAGTCAAATCCAGCCTTCGACAGCTTTGAGGCAACTTTGCTTACACCTGTGCCACCAAAACGCCTAAGAAAGGTGAATTGGCTGATGAGTCAAAGATGCAATCAGATAATGGGGGATATATTTATAATAACAAAAAAGGGCCATCAATTGTCAACAGAGACTCAAAGCCTAAAAATCAGAAAACACTTTAAACAACAAAAGAGTGCAAATGGCAAATACCAAGTTGTCTCCCCATCTGAGAACAATTGTAATTAGGCAATCTTTAGTCAATCGGGCCCATACCTGTAATACAAAAGCACAGCTTTAGTTTATAGATATTATTCTATCCTGCCAAAAGGGTATTTTTCTGTCATACCACATTGCTCTACTTTTTGAAACTTGAACTAATCTTAATTAACAGGAACATTAACATGAATAAACTAAAATTAACAGCAATGTAGAAGCTGTTGTCATCCTTCAGAATTTAAGACCTGTTCATAAACAGGCTTCAACTGCATATTCAGTGAGTCTATCTAATTCTCATCTTAAATAAGAAACTGCACAATGATTTCTATCACAGACCTGAAGTGTCTTTAAAGCTCAATCCGCAGGATGTGTTGCAGCACTTTTTGGATAGAACTCCCTCAGTGACCCCTAGTGTGTTCTCATGTAGTCCATTTAGCCTTTACTACACTCAGCCTCCATACTACACATTCTATTAAATGAGTAACATGGTCCCACTGACCCCAGACACTTTGTTGCCAATTAGTTAAATAAGTTACAGAGTCCTCAATGTCCTCACCTTTAAAGAGGCAATCTGGTCTTAGCCTTTTTTTATCTGGGAACATAGAGTAGTGTTATTATCTGTCAGCCATGAGATCTTATTGCTTGTTTACTCTCACTTATCTGTTGTATCAAGATGACCTGGCATATCCAGATAGATAGATAGATAGATCTTTATTGTCATTGTCACTTTTACAAAGGAACAACGAAATTGAAGATAGATAGATAGATAGATAGATAGATAGATAGATAGATAGATAGATAGATAGATAGATAGATAGATAGATAGATAGATAGATAGATAGATACTTTATTGATCCCAAGGGATATTTAAGAAGCAGTAGATAAAAATTATACCAAGTTAAATATAAACATTTAAGTACACACTATACAAATAACAAATACTATACAAATAATGCAGTCACAAGCTGGTGCATGTAATAATACTAGTGCAGTGAGAATTAAATAATGCTATACTACCAAAGTGACAGGTGGCACCTAATAGTAAAGAGACAGATGCAAAAGTTACATTAATATTAAAGTAAAGTAAAATAAAATAAAGTGACATGGCTTAAGCTGACAGGGTAACATGCTTTAAGTGATACATTCTGAAAAGGTTATATAGTAGTGATCAGGAATTGAGATATCAGATGTAGTGCATAGCTAATACAGCTAATATATCTTTTGAGCAGAGAAGTATTATCAGGTCCAGAACTCAACAAGCCCCTGCCCCTGTTGGAAACAATTAAAGAGTCTAATTGCTCTGGGGACAAAAGATCTTTTGTATCTGTCCGTATTGCAGTTCTGTAATAGCAGTCTACCTGTAAACAAACTCCTCTGCTTAATTATGGTGGTGTATAATGGGTGATGTTCATGGTCTATAATAGATAGTAGCTTGCATAGGGTCCTCCTCTCTGCAATTATCACCAGGGAGTCCATTTCAATACCAACAATAGATCCTGCTCGCCTGATCAGCTTGTCAATACACTCAGCATCTCTCTTACTCAAGCTGCACCTCCCAAGCAGACCACAGCATAGAAGAGAGTACTGGCAACCTCCGACTGATAGAACATCTGCAGGAGTTTCTTAAATATGTTAAAGGAACCAAGCCTCCTCAGAAAATAGAGCTGGCTTTGCCCCTTCCTGAACAGAGCCTTTGTGTTCTCTGACCAGTCCAGACTGCCATCCAACTCCACTCCAATGTATTTATTTACAGGTCTTGACCCACTCCACATCAACCCCTTTAATGGAGACAAGTCTCAGTGGTGGTCTAGACCTACGGAAGTCCACGACCATCTCCTTGGTTTTGTTTTGACCCACACCATCCCACAATGTCATTCACCAAACCCTCATACTCCTCCTCCTGTCCACCCCTGTCATACCCCACAATAGCAGTGTCATCTGTGAACTTATTCATGTGGCATGTCCCTGAGTTGTCCAATGTGTACTGGGTAAAAAAGAAAGGGGAAGGAACAGTCCCCTGTGGAGCTCCTGTGCTACTGATTACAGTCTGTGATGTGCAATTCCCCAGTCTAATTGACTGAGGTCTACCAGTGAGGTAATCTGTAATCCAGTTCACCAGTTGCGAGTCCACTTTAAACCTGTACAACTTGTCCCACAGTAGGATGGACTAGATGGTGTTGAAGGCACTGGAAAAGTCAAATAACATGATACTCACAGCACTACATTCCTTTGTCCAGATGTGAGTGGGCTGGGTTGAGAAGGCAGAGAATGGCGTCAACCACACCCTCCTTCTCTTAATAGGCAAATTGCAGGGGGTCTAATGCGTGATTCACCTGTGAACTGAGGAGATGAGGAAGTAGTTGCTTCAGAGTCTTCGTAATATGGGATGTTAAGGCCACAGGCCTAAAGTCATTGAGTTCACTGGATCTCACTTTCTTAGGAACTGGGATGAGACACAAGGTCTTCCACAGTGTGGTGACCCTCCGCAGTTGCTGGTTCAGGTTGAAGATGTGCTGAAGGGGTTCTGCCATTTCAGCAGCACAGGCCATTAGAAGTCTTTGGCATACCTTCTCTGAGCTGACTGCCTTCCTAGGATGCAGTCTCCTCAGTTCTGTTCTAACCTGGTCAGCAGTGATGGTGTGAGAAACAGGGGGGGCTGTTAGCACCTTTTGACATGCTGCTATGTTGGTGGGGGGAGAGGAATACATGATCTTTGCTAGCAGCTTGGGGATGGGGTGACTGAGTAGGTGTGAGGGAGGGGGTTGGTGGCTAGTGATTTAGTGGTAGTTAAAGCAGGAACAGGGTGGCCAAACCGGTTGTAGATGAGATTAAACTAATTTGCTCTCTCCACCTGATCCTCTGCTGTTCCTTTGCTTATAGCATGTCTTCATACCATCCCACATCTCTCTTATGTTATATTGATGCAATTTGTATTCTACCTTCTTCCTCTAGGACTCCTTAGCCTCTCTTAGTCGAACCTTAAGATCTTTCTGTACACTCCTCAGCTCTACCTGGTCCCTGTTTTTGAAAGCTCTCTTCCTCTTGTTAAGAAGGACCTTAACATCACTGGTAATTCAGTGCTTATTATTAGCAAAGCAATGTACAGTTTTAATGGAACAACAGTGTTTACTTAAGAAACTTAAAGGGTCAGAAGTAGGCATTTTTCATAAATCTATTCTGAAATCATATATTACAAAACAATGTTGTACACATTTATGTCAAAAATAAAAGCAAAAATGAAAGGAATGAATTGTCATCACTACTACTGATCTCAATGTCACTGTATTGTGTATAGTTTGATATGAGAGGTAAAAGACATGTGAACAGCATTTTTAATCTCCATCCATACCCCAAAACAGTCAGCAGTGAGATTACCCAAATGCCACAGCATAATTCGCACCCTAGCAGAAACGTTTAGAAACGACCATGGCCAGGAAACTTACCAACGTTATTTTGAACAATACAAAAGTGCTAAGTTATCTAAACTCATTTATTCAGATTTTTGGATAGACATTTAAATACTTGAATCAAATTGGATTGGTTTTAGCGCCAGTATTTGTGACTAGACCATTCACTTGATGACTTGTTCCTACATGACCTCACTGGCTATTGCTAGCACTTACTTTTACAGTAGGCTCTTTTCGTGATCTAGTACAGATGTGCAACTCATTTAACAAAACTAATGTGAAAGTGTGAGCAAACTCAATCAAACACAAGGTGAAAGACAATCGCAAAGTCTTATTAATAAAACAAATGTACACTAATGAATGTACAACTATTCAAAGTATTGTAGTTCTAACTTGGTTATATTATAGATGTGCCCTGAAAACACTCCATTTGGTGGAACGTAGCTTTAATTATCCTGTCAGTGTAACTGTAAGAAACACAATGAAGCAGAAAGAAAAGTGATAAAATGATATAATTTTTATTTACTTGCACTTCTATTATGATGTTAAATAAAATTAAAATAACAAGGTACTGCTGCTGTTTCTGTTTTATGCAGGTGTCTATGCAGGAGTACTTTATGGGTACTTGATTGGCAAAATCTTGTTCATCAAGCACTGAAATTACAGAAGAAGAAGAAGAGTAATAATAGTCCCGGTGAGCAGGGGCCACATCTGGGACCAACTGTTTATGGGATGCTAATCCATTGGAGAAAACACTTTGTTACATTTGCAAGAAAGGGCAGAAACAGCTATTATTTCTTACAAAATGCAACACTTTCTAAGTGGACAAGACCATAATGACATTTTTTTATAAGTTTTTTATTGAATCTGTTGTTACATCTGCTTTCATTTGTTGGTTTGGTACCCTCAGCATTAAGAACATATATCATCTTAACGACAATGGAAATATTAGCAGTAGCAATACTGGTTTGCAGCTGGCCTCTGTCACTGAGAGAAGGCCAGGTAAATTCTGTCAGTAGCTATCCTTTTTTCTCAGCTTTTGCCATTAAGCTGCAAATTTAGGTTCCCAAAAGTTAACAGTGCCAGGTTTATTAACTTTATCTGGTTATTATGTACATTTATGGCCAGAAAAACACATAGCAGCTCAAGATGATGTGCAGAAAACATTTACCAAATGTATCCCAGAGACTAAACCACGGGCTAAGAACTAAAAATCACTGGAACTTCTTTATGAACTAATATACTGTAATAATAAACGTAAGCATTCATGTGCATGTACCTTTCATCATCTATTTTCAGAAGCATGTAACATCATCATAGTTAGTGAGTTTGATAAATGATATCTAGTTAATACAAGTGGAGTTGCTTTACACCAAGCAATAAGTAAAAGCCATGAAATGCAAGGTGAAGTGTAGTAAAAATAAAAAAGTAATAGTTATTTTCTCTCTGTAATCTACAGGATGATTACTATCTCTATACAATCAGTAACACTGGTTAAAAGGTAAACCTGTTCTATTTATTATTCCAGTACTAGTAAAAAATTCAAATTGAGTTAACTGTTTGTTTGTTTTTTTATTCTGGGAAGTGTTTGTTTGACCCATTATCTGAACCTTTCACCTGCAGACGTATGAGATCTTTCACTGGTGAGATTAATGAGTAAACTAAAATGATTTGTCTGAGGTCACACAGATCAAAAAGATAGTCATCTTCATTGTTTTGCCATTTAGAAGAGCCGGAATGCCTTTGTGTAAAACAGAATTAATCTAATTATGTATATATCATTTACAGTAGCTATAGCAATGGACTGACACCCTGTTTAGAGCTGTTTCCATGATTCCATAAACCCTGAATTATACTAAGTGGGTCTGAGAATATTATGCTACATAAAACAGAATTAATATAATTATTTATATACCTTTTAGGTCTGGCAAAGGACTGGGACCCTGTTTCATGTTGTTTTCTTGACCCCAAGGACCATGAATTGGATTAAGTGGGTTTAATAATGTTATGTTATGTATACTATCTACAGTATAACATTATTCTTATATCTGTAAATCAGTTGTGGTCCAAATCAGTGCCAACACTCAAAAACCTAGAGCCAGACTAGTGAAAGTCCAAAGTGAAGTTGCTATCTTGGTTGTTTTTTACTCCAACCAAAACTAGCAAGGTTGCTGTTTCAGCTATATGAGTAGTTTAAGAGTCCAACAAACCTCTCAGTGTGAAAAAGTGTTTCTTAACTTTATTTTTTAAATGCGCTTGTTGTAATTTCTATCATGGTCATTAATTACTTTGTTTACTATTTAATTAAAAAATTATGATGGAAGTTTTGAAGTTCTCCTTGAAGCCCAACAAACAGATATGGCAGCTCAGGCCGTCTCCATTTTATAAGACTCATCAATGCATACTAGGGGGTACAAGTCCTTCCAAGTGACTGCATTCACTCATCTATAGTTAACACAAAACCAGCAGCCATACTACCTGAGATTCAGAATAGGTGATCCACCTGAAGTTAAGCATGTTTGGACCTGGCCAGTACTTGGATGGGAGACCATCTAGGAAAAGCTTGGATTGCTGCTAGAAGATGTAGTGGTAAGGCCATCATGGGACCCTGTGGACTGTGTGTAAATTCCAACCAGGGATTCGGTGCTGTAAAAACTGGCCCAGTCCTTCAGATGAGGTGCAAAACCAAGGTCCTCACTCTGTGTGATCTTAGGAGATCCCTGGGTATCTTTTGAAAAGAGTAGTATTTTTTGAAAATAGTATTTCATTTATGTTAGGTAGAATGCCCAGAGGGGACTGGGAGGTCTCGTGGCCTGGAACCCCTACAGATTTTATTTTTTTCTCCAGCCTTCTGGAGTTTTTTTTGTTTTTTTCTGTCCATCCTGGCCATCAGACCTTACTCCTTTACTATGTTAACTAATGTTGTCTTATTTTAATTTCTTATTTTGTCTGTTATTTTTCTTTATTATTTAAAGCACTTTGAGCTATTTTTTGTATGAAAATGTGCTATATAAATAAATGCTGTTGTCGTTGTAGGGGGTTTTCCTATGTCCTGGCTAAAGTGCCCACTGCAACTTGGTAATTCTGGCCCCCTAATCATCAACAGTCCCTTATTGGCTTACTATCTCTCTCACACATTCACCACCTAATAGCTAATGTGTGGTTAGCGTACAGGAGAAAGAATGACTGCCGGTGTATGCTACACATTTGCGGTGATTAAAATGGTTCCTCACTGTATATAATGCGTTTTGAGAAGGTGATAAATTGTTATATGAATATTATTAGTTAATTAACACTACCTTTAGAATTAACCAACATTTCTTCAAACATTTTTTCTGAGTAAGAAGAATAACCAGCCCAACTATCCATATTAGTATCTATTGATCTACTTATTATTCTGGTAAATTTTCGTCTTTCAAATGGATATGAATCATCGATGTATTAAAAAATATGTGCAAAATAATTTGTAGTTTCTGAACAAGTTTATTTGCTTAAATTCACATCATAATAAAATACATAGGAACTATGTGAATGTATCAGGGGCTCAGAGCAGAGGACAGTGAAGCTGATACATTTACATAATTCCTATGTACAGTAATCCCTCGCTATATCGCGCTTCGCCTTTCGCAGCTTCACTCCATCGCGGATTTTATATGTAAGCATATTTAAATATATATCGCGGATTTTTTGCTGGTTCGCGGATTTCTGCGGACAATGGGTCTTTTAATTTCTGGTACATGCTTCCTCAGTTGGTTTGCCCAGTTGATTTCATACAAGGGACGCTATTGGCAGATGGCTGAGAAGCTACCCGGCTTACTTTTCTGTCTCTCTTGCGCTGACTTTCTCTGATCCTGACGTAGGGGGATTGAGCAGGGGGGCTGTTCGCACACCTAGACGATAAGGACGCTCGTCTAAAAATGCTGAAAGATTATCTTCACATTGCTATCTTTTGTGCAGCTGCTTCCTGAAACGACATGCTGCACGGTGCTTCGCATACTTAAAAGCTCGAAGGGCATGTATTGATTTTTGATTGAAAAACAAACTCCGTCTCTCTCTCTCCCTCTCTCCCTGCTCCTGACGAAGGGGGTGTGAGCTGCCGCCTTCAACAGCTTTGTGCCGCGGTACTTCGCATACTTAAAAGCAAACAGCTCTATTGATTTGTTTGCTTTCCTCTGTCTTTCTGACAGACTCTGCTCCTGACGCGCACTCCTTTGAAGAGGAAAATATGTTTGTATTCTTTTAATTGTGAGATGGAACTGTCATCTCTGTCTTGTCATGGAGCACAGTTTAAACTTTTGAAAAAGAGACAAATGTTTGTTTGCAGTGTTTGAATAACGTTCCTGTCTCTCTACAACCTCCTGCGTTTCTGCGCAAATCTGTGACCCAAGCATGACAATATAAAAATAACCATATAAACATAGGGTTTCTACTTCGCGGATTTTCTTATTTCGCGGGTGGCTCTGGAACGCAACCCCCGCGATGGAGGAGGGATTACTGTATGTTATAGTGATGTAAATTTAACCAAATCAACTTGTACAGAACGACAGTTACCTCTCAAATCGTAAAACGTTAAATGAATGAGTTATGACCACGTGGTAAACTCGAGTGGGTGTAATTCCGAAATTGGCAACGCCGCTGCCCAATCTACCTGCGCTAAAATAATCTGAAATAAACGTTGAAGCAATTCGAACTGAATTCGGTTAAATCTTATAACGCGATCTGCAACGTTAACAATTAAATGCTCCGATATTGAACTGAATAAGTACTATTGAAAACGAGTCTACAAAATTGACATGTTTTGTGTAATTTAACATTGCCATACAGTTTATTTCAGCATGTCCACGCACTTTGCCATCTTTTTCTTCCCTGTTCACGTCACAAGGTGCCCTCTACAAACCATGGAAAGAGGAGGCGGGTTCGTTCTCGTGCCTTGTGAAAAGAAGAAAGGGGGCGGGCAGGTGACGTGTGCCGCCGGTTTTCTGAGTAAGAAGAAGGGGGGTTGGGTGGGCAGCTGGAAGACTGGCATTCGGCAGAGCGTGGAAGGAGAAATGACCGACAGTGACCTCGCTCTGTGTGCGCTTTAGTGGATGGCGCATTGTTTTCTGTCGCTTGCACAGCAGCAGATGAATACTTCATCAGTAACCTTGAGCTTCCAGCGTGTGATGCATGCAAACCTTGAGTTAAATTCTCGACATACAAACACGGAGGAGTGCAGGGCTGCGTGGTGTTTTTTTTTCTCTCTCTCAATTCTCCGTTCACCTCTCGCTTTAAATTATGGAAAAAGCAAAATCCATACTTGATCAGAAGACATCACCTCCGTGCTATATAAATGGAGTACAGAATGGATTCCACACGCAGCCTCACAGCAATGGAACCTACGGCGCCAGTGGCCTGGGAAGTACAGAAAATTTCCACCATCTTCATCAGGAATCGCAAAGCCATGGATCCCCTGCAAAGAAATGCAGACTCAGAAGACGAATGGATTCAGGCAAAAGAAACCGACCGCGTGAGTTTGTCACTTTATTTCAAATGAACGAAGGCAATACGTGTTTGTGTGCCATTCATTACTATGTTGGCGTTGTGTAGGAGTTCATTTATTTTTTAAAACGGTAGTTTGTGTTTAGAATGCGTGACCTTTTGTTGTATGTGAAATGTTGTGATTTTTCTTATGAGATTGCACTGCTGTTATTTCAGTTTGGCCGACATCTCATTTGTATATAATATAAAGACAGTCTCTGCTGTAACCTTGTAGTGCATTAGTGGTGTGTTTAAAGTCTACGTTCTTACGATTATAAAACACTTGAGAGCTGATAAAATTCGTTTTATTGGCAATCTTCGATTATAAACCATTCGTCTTGTACTGAAATCTTTATATTCTAGAGAAGCGTAATGTGACATTTGATTGGATGCATATCGGTCAGGAGGTGTGTGTAAGTGGCTGCTGATAAGAAGGCTTGTCTCTTTTAACCAATGGGCGAGCTGCTCCACTTCTGCAGGGCGGGGTCACAGGGGTCACGCACGAATCTGTCCCTAAACACCCCCTGCATTTGTGTCTTTTTCCCTTTTATTTTTTGGGGAATTTGACTTTATCGTCGACCTGAGGTTGGAGTCGACTTTTATTTCCAAGTTTAGCCCAAATGCAAGCTGTATGCTAATAGCTTTTGCTAGGAGGTGTGTCTGAAATAACCTATGCATTCCTGTAATTTTGTAGTTTTTTAACGATATAATTGCTGTCAGCGACCAAACTCTCATTTGTTCCATAATGCAGATTAAAGTCGTCAAGAAGCCAGGTAAGCTGTTTATTTTGCTTTTAGCAGTGAAAACAAACTGTAGAACATGTAGTCCTGCAAAAATCATTTTGTATTGTGCAACAAGTATGCCATCATTATCGGTTGTGTTTGCTTTTATAGATAGAAATTCTCAACTACAATGCGAAATGTATATATATCTACATACTTTTTTATATAATTGGTGAGCTATGTTGAAATAAGAACTTTAATTGCATTTGAAATGCATATTCGTGTACTGGTGTTTCTCAGGAGAAATATCCCTGTAATCAAACTGCAGTTTCATCAAATTTACCCAAAAATCACAGATCTTGTATCATTCCTTAAAATATAAAATGAAGCAACTGTGTAAAATGTGTAATTTTTCACGTCTGTAGAGAAAAACAATACCCACTAAATGTAATCTTATATTTTTTTCATTAATTTTTGATCAATTGCATACAACGTTATGGACAACGTTTGTCACCTAGAAGTCTAAAAAATAAAATCATTCAGGGATTTCCAGTGCACTATAATTTGCATTCCGTACATAAACGCAAATTACTTTAAAAAGTGTCTTAGAAACAAAAAAAAGCCAACACTTTAGGTTTTACATGTGCAGATTGCTGGAATCCCACCAAAGAAAACATAAGGCTTTATATCATTTGTGGCTGAGAAATCGGGCATATACTCTGGTTTTAAAACAGAACAGAACTAAGTTAAGCAACTAGTTTTTAATGGCTGAGGTTGAAATGCTTTGGCTGTTTTCCAGGCTGTTGCAAAAGGTACAGCTGTCCAAGTCTAAGTGACGTACAAAGTCATATCTTTCTTTATACCATGTAGCAATTCACATGATAAAGCCAGTCATATATCCCTGTGCAAGTCTGTGAAGAAAAGTACATATCAAAAAATAAAGAAACCCCTTTGTACCTGCATATTTACTAATACTGAGATGCCAACTAATGTTACTTTAAATTTCTCAAAAAAGTAAGAATTCAAGTGTGTTTTGCATAGCTTTAAATTAATCAATATTCTCAATACTACCTAATCAAAGTCACGGTCTCTCTGTTAGGAACTTGTATTGGCAATTTTGGGGTAAGGAAGGAACCAAATGATTGAGAAGGTGCCCCAGTTCATCACATGTCTCACTTATGCAGACACATACACTTGCTGTATATTCATATAGAACCAGTTTATAATTACAGGTTAACTTAACACCTATTGAGGCAACACATTTTTGATTGCAATTATATAGTTTTAAGTACATCCTTAATATGCAAATTTGTTTGGCAGTGTCTGGTCATTAAGTCATACGTTTAAATTACATAGCGGACAAAAAAAAAAAAACTGATTATATGGTCAGTTGTATTTTAAATCAACCATGTGATTGATGCAGAACATCTTACATAAATTAAATTACACTCAAACATATGTCTGTTTGCATTGGAACTGGCCTGGCACCCTCTTACATCCAATGCCCAGTCAGTATTGATTAGTCAATACTTCTGTTATGTATTTAGTTGTTGGTACTTTCGCGAAGCTTTGCGCACATTAAAAGAAAAAAAAACGGGAAAAACAACCTCTTGTTATTTTCTGCCTTTAACAGTGATTACTGTCAAAAAGCCCTTGGCAAAACCAGAAAACCTGTCTGTGTCTCCTCAGCAATAAGAAAATTATATATTGCATTGTATTGCAAAGTAATAAACAGCTAATTGTTATACAGAGCAGTTCAAAGGACTTCAAATCAAGCTACTGACACTATATGACCAGGTCACTTAGCCTGCTCTGATTGGAAAAACCAAAAAAGAAATGTAACCAATTGTATCTCTCAAATTTTTTCGGTCATTTTGGATAAAGTTGTTGAACAATTAGTAATGATAATGCATAAGTTCAATTCGTGCATTCTGCCCAATGTTTCTGTGATAAACTCCAGTTCATGCTGCACTGAATTGGACAACGAGGCATAATAAATACACCTTTTGAAAGAGTAACTCAAAAAAAAAAACTGAACATTATCCAGCTAGAAATAAGACATGAAAGCAGATGAATTTATGCAATAAATTGCATTAAATATCAAAATCACTAAAAATGAAGGCATAATGCTTCCGGAGATCCACTATGCTCCAGTTTTCTGTAGCACACAAACTTAGTTTTCATTGAAAAGATAAATAACTCTTTGTTTAGGAAAGCAAGCCATGAATACAACTGCTATAACTAAACTTGAAATTAGAAAATAAGAACAAGTCAAGATGGCTTGCAGAGGTAAAATACATCTGTTGCTAATGATAGTGAGGATGGGATGAATCGGAACCACAGAAATAATAAATAGTTGCAGTGGAGAGGAAAATGATTAGCAGAATGTCAAGTAAAACAAGAATAGGAAAGTCAGAAAAGATGGCTTGGCATTGTGAAAGATGGGTGTTCCAATAGAAAACCAGTGGTGATAGTGCACACCATTGAGTATTCCCAATATGTGTTTTTCAGAAACATGCTCCTGTAATATAAAACATTGATTGTGATGGAAGAAACTGATCAGTGAACACTTAAGTAGAACATAAGAATATCCTTAACTTGGTCATTCAATTAAACATAGTGTAGCTCATCAATTCCTATTGACCCAACCATCACAAAACATCATGCAGTCAAGTTTTAAAGGTCCCCAAAGTACCACTATATATTACCCTACTTAGTGATTTTATTTCAAATATATATGGTTCTCCAAGTGAGGGTAAAAAAAAGTTGTAACATTTGTAAAAAGAATAGTCCTTAACTAGGTTCCCTTTTTGCTTCATATTCTCATTTAAAATAACAGCTGTGTTAGTTTCTTTCATACTTTTTGAATATTTTAATTGTCTTTTTATATCCTCCATTTTGCTTAAACTAAAAAGATGAAACTCTGCTTATACAGTATCAGTCATGGAATCAATCTAGTTGTTCTTCTCTGGACCTTTTTAGTGCTCCTCAATATCATTTATTGAATAAGTTTAGTATTGTCATGAGAAAATGTTTTACTTACTTAGTATTGTGAACGGTGCTATATAGCGCCCGACCCGGCACAGACTCAGGCAGAGGCACGTACTTAATTAAAACCGCTTTTATTTTCTCTTCAGCCGTGGGGCACGCCTTCCCCGTGTCCCACAGGCCCAACACAGTCCCACAAGCACTTAAATAACACACAAGCCACACTTCTTCTCTCCACCTCGGCACCACCACTCCTCCTCCCAGGCAACCTCGTCCTCTTCCTCCCGATTCTGGCTCTCTTCAGTGGTGGTGGCTGGCCTTTTTTATACCCCACCCGGAAGTATTCCAGGTGCTTGATCACCTGGGTCTAATTGCATTTCCGGGTGGGGCTGAGGAATTGACCAGCCGGGCTGCCAAGACCATGCAGCTCCCCCTGGTGGCCATCCAAGCCCCCAACCAGGCTGTGGAGGACTCCATGTCCCATGGAGCCAAGCGCCAGGCTGGGGAATCATCATCCGCCAGGGAGGCTGCCAGCAAGCGTCCCGGGGGAGGTATTGAGCTGCCCGTGGTGGCTTCCCCGGAACAGATGCAGCAGAGGCGTCCCTGCCGGGCATGGAACCCGGCTGTCCTTTACAGTATGATTAAAATAGTTATTGTTAAAGTTACTGATGCAATGACAGCATATTAGTGTTTTTTTGTTATGACCGCCAGTCTGTTTATATTATATGACTAAACAGACTTTTCCTTGTAACTGATTATCAATAAATACTGTTAATGGTTTGTTTCACAAAAAATTTATCATACACAAGACGGACCAAATTATTTCTAGGTACAGATTAAGGTGTTGTATCATGTTAGCCATTATGGATGTAGTGAGAAGTAAAGTAAAATGACAACTTTTATTGGCTAAAGCCTTCCACCTCACTCCAATCCAAAAGCCATTCACCTTCCATTATCACCTCCAGAAGCTTTTGTTTCCATTCCCTTCCAAACTCCTTTCTATTGTAACCACCAAAAATTAAATGCATCCCATCCTCCATCTCCTCTCCTTCATAAAATTCCACCAAGGGTCTCTGATCATAATCATAAACATTCTATCATTATTCTCAGGGTTCAAACTGGGAGTATTAGGTTTTACTAGTTCCCTAGGGATATTAATTTTAGGGTTTGATGAAGGGAAGGTCAATTCAGTATTTTATAAATCAAATCACCACAAGAGGTTCAAGCCTAGGGGCCAATAAAAGCAATTTTAATCCTCTGAACACTGGAGTCGATCTTACCTTCAGGGATCAAGGAGGGGTAATTAACATAAGGGTTATGAGCCAACTGATTAGCATCAGGGTTCTCACCTGTGCTATTTCCCAGGGTATTAGATTCAGGCTTTACCCTACTGACATTAAGTTAATTGAACTTGGTTTGAGATCCATCCATCCATCCATCCATTTTCCAACCCGCTGAATCCGAACACAGGGTCACAGGGGTCTGCTGGAGCCAATCCCAGCCAACACAGGGCACAAGGCAGGAAACAATCCTGGGCAGGGTGCCAACCCACTGCAGGACACACAAACACACCCACACACCAAGCACACACTAGGGCCAATTTAGAATCGCCAATCCACCTAACCTGCATGTCTTTGGACTGTGGGAGGAAACCGGAGCACCCGGAGGAAACCCACGCAGACACAGGGAGAACATGCAAACTCCACGCAGGGAGGACCCGGGAAGCGAACCCGGGTCCCCAGGTCTCCCAACTGCGAGGCAGCAGCGCTACCCACTGCGCCACCGTGCCGCCCTGGTTTGAGATCTGTACAGAATATTTTCAAAAAATATCCGGATTCAAGGAGACGGGATAAACACCCGTTGAAACTATTAGATCTTAGTCTTGTGAATAATGATTTTGAATTTAATGGCAAGATGTATTTGCAGACTCGTGGGACGGCTATGAGTAAGAAATTCGCTCCTTCGTATGCGAACATTTATATGTCAGAATGTTAGCCAATAAAAGGTGTCATTTTGCTTAACTTCTCACTAGGTAAAGATTTAAAAAATCTCCCCCCACTAATGCTTTAAAATTCTTTTATTTACTGCATTGTTAATCAAAGCAGTGATTAATATTTAACCTGGGTACTGCTTTTAATCTAGTGTATACAAAGTTGACATTCTGTATTTTGTTTGGGATGGGGCACATCTAAAAGGATTATGTTAGGTTTTTTTGGGGGGGGAGGGATTATTTTAGGATCTTTTTATAGTGTGTTGTTTTTTCGTGTGGTAGGTTTATCTGTTGCTGAAACAATAAAGTATCTTGAGGACTACTGATTATTTATTTAGAAAGAAATGTGGGTTTAATTGATGGTTAACATGGAGTAAAAAATTGCCAACTAAAATAAAACAATCATTCCAAGTTTGTTTGTTGGTTTAAGTGTGTATGCATATATGTAATACACACAATGTATATATTAAGTAAACAATATGTGTCACAAGTATTTCAAAATCCTGTCTTATTTTGATACAGACTTAGCCTGGTATTTACTGGAGCCTCACATGGAGTGAAGCACATTGTGTTTTGGGCTTGGAGAACTGATTTCTGAAACAATAGAATTGATACACCAGAGCTTAACCCTGGCTGTTTTTACTACAACACTCTCCATCTTTGAACAATGTTCTTATAGTGATTTCCTTGCATGGTGCAGTGGTAAAGAAGCTCTGCGGAATATTTATGCAGGCTTATTGCTAGATTGGTTGATGCCATATACACCAGGGGTGGCCAGCTCCATTCCTGGGAATCCACAGTGGATACAGGGTTTCATCCTAACTATTTTCTTAATTAGTGATTACTTTTTTGCTACTAATTAACTTCATTTAGTTTATTTGCTATTTAAGACTCCGACCCTTTTAATCAGGGTTGAACAACGTTGGTCCTGGAGGGCCACAATGGCTTCAAGTATTTGTTCCATCCTAACTGCTTCATGAAATCATTCACTGCAGATGAAGCACTTATTGCTCAAGTGTCATTTTTGTGCTTCATTTTAGTTGTCTTACTCTTTAAGATTAAAACTCTTAATTGCTTATTTTAGTCTTAAACAGCCAAATTCATTGTTGTAACTGCTCATTAGTAGCAAAATACACCAATGAAAAAGGAACCAGACGTTCTACATCTAGCTTGCCCCCAGTTATACTTGTGTGTATTCATTATTTACTATTTGGTTTAATTAAGTACTCGGAAGGAAACTGAAGAGAAAGTGAAGAACTTAAAATTACTCGTCCATTTTAGGCTTGAAATCTCTTAGATGATACATGTATCATTAGAAAGGTATAACAAAATATGATTTAAGAATTAAACACTAACAAGTCATGAAATTTAAATAAGATGTGTTATTGGTGAGGATTGGCTTTTAATTAAGCAACTGGCTTGGAACAAATACCTGCAGCCACTGTTGATCCAGTTGAGACCCCTGCCCCCTCAACCAACCCCTAAAACATCGACAGCACAACAACTCCAGAGGGGATCAAACAACACCTCTGAATGTAAGAATTTATTTTTAAATAATGAATTGACGGTGTTGAGTAAATCCAGACTTTATCTAACTTTAAAAAATATACCTTTGTGTATGTCTTCACATTCTTGTTGCTTTGTATTTATTTTTATTTCCTAGCTTCCTCAGTGTTGTTTTTGCTAGAGTATATAATGCATCTTTGCAATTTCAAAACATTAAATGTAATGAGTACCATCATCTGTTGTGTCTGTAGCTACTCGGTTAAATTCAATGGAAGTGGACTGTGTGGGTTCCAGTCTTAACTTTTGTGGTTGAATATAAGTGCATTGAACTTAAAGAACACACAAATGTTTCTTGTTTATAAATAGGTGTTATGTCCATGTCCTGTGTGCAGCCTTGGTATTTTTTATTACTGGGAGATCATGTGCAAGCTTTGCCATCTCAAGTCAAAAAGGCCACTTTTTAAATAATTGCTGCCCTCATGGCTTAGAGAGGAGGTGTGGTAGTGTGGCCGGAGTGGTTCCTTGGTGATTCGTGATGCGGATGGTCCTCGCTTAACTGCACAGGTGAGGAGTCGTCCACATCCGTAATTGTTGCCGGGAGCTGCTGATTGCCACACCTGATCCACGTCTCCATATCATATAATAGAAGTGTGAGGCGGATGAAAAAAGAAAGAAAAAAGAACGTTAAGTGAGGTTAATGGAGAAGGGAGAAGGAAGCAGGAAGGAGGAAGCCGGTGCAGGAGAGCGAGAGCGAGAGTGAGCGAACAAGTGCAGGCTCGCTCTGATTGCAGGCAGCCGGGAGAGGCGAGCCCGAGTAGGGTGTTTGGCTGACACCCAAGGGCAGACAGTAGTGGTCGCTCCTGCTGAGTGCTTGTTTAAAGCAGGAGTGA
The DNA here is from genome assembly GCF_900747795.2 of Erpetoichthys calabaricus. Lineage (NCBI taxonomy): Eukaryota > Metazoa > Chordata > Cladistia > Polypteriformes > Polypteridae > Erpetoichthys > Erpetoichthys calabaricus. The sequence continues at coordinate 262,228,321 of NC_041395.2, read as the reverse complement.
ATGGGAGAAGGTTGGCTCACTGCAACGAAGGCAGCGGGAGTCGGGGACTTGGGAAGTGGAAGCCCCAGCGTGAGCATCCTGGTCGCTGGGTAGCCCAAGTCTCGGTCTGGGTGAGCAGAACCGGAGCCTGGGATTGGAAGGGCCACCAGACCAGTACAGGGAAGAAGGTCTGCTGCATGTAGAGTGACTCGCCAGGTGCATAGCCTGGATGGAAGAAGCAGGGGAGTCGGCAATAAAAGAAGGCACCAGGCTTTGTTTTAAAAGACTTCTTCCAGCCGTTGTTTTAACCTCAGTTTTAAAAGGATTTTTTTTTCTATTGTGTTTTTAACCTTCACCTTTCACCTGTTTTTATTGGATTATTTATTTGAAGATTTTCAAAGCACTGCAGTTATTTATTTGAACACTGTTTTGATTTTGCTGGTTTTTAATAAAAGCACTTTGCACTTTTTGCACCATCCCCTTGCTTTGTAGTGCCTCACTGTCCTGCTCATCGGTGACATTACCGACGGTGTCGGGTTCGAGGGCTCCCAGAAGCTGGATGGGAGCATGGAGCAGAACCCGCATCGTCACACTGCCTTTTTACAAAAAACATTTGTCCTGGGCCTTGGTAACAGCAACTTAATAGTTTATCCTAGACCAGGGGTGGGCAAATTCATTCCTGGAGGGCCGCAGTGGCTGCAGGTTTTTGTTCCAACCCAATTGCTTAATAAGAAGCACTTAATGCTCAAGAAACACTTCTGCTTCATTTTAGTTATCTCCCTCGTTAAGATTATGAACCCTTATTGCTTATTTAAGTCTTAAACAGCTGCATTCTTGGTTTTTAATTGCTCCTTATTAGCAATAAGATGCAAATGACAAAAGAAACCAGCAGTTATCCATTTTGCTTGTTACCCTTTACACCTGTGTGTATTTATCATGCACTATTTGGTTTAATTAAATACTTGGAAGGAAAGAGAAGAGAAAAAAGTGAAGGATTGAGAATTACCCATCCGTTTTACACTTCAAAGTATTTGGATGATATCCTTAGAATGGAAAAAAAAATCTAGGATATGAGAATGACTTGACATAACAGAGTTAAAGCACTAACAAGCCATGAAATGTAATTATTGGCAAGGATTGTTTTCTAATTAAGCAACTGGGTTGGAACAAAAACCCGCAGCCACTGCGGCCTTCCAGGAATGAATTTGCCCACCCCTGTCCTAGACTAACAGCCTTCATCTTTTCTGTTGGTTGTTTCCCCATTGCAGAATACCTTTGCATGGATTGTTGCCAGAATGTAGATCTCTTCAGCATATTTTCTTTAATATCTTTCCTCTAGTCTCCTCTTTGTCATGTTTGTGTGTGCCTGAGAGAAAAGGTGCTATAAAACCCGGTGTATTACAAGCCTATAAAAAGAGAGACTAAGTTCAGTGGTCAGTAATATCTTGTTTGGATAGTTTGTTGCATTAGTGTCCTGGATCTTACTCTCTAACATAATGGTTCCACCCTGGGGTCTGCAGGGATATGTTGTAAATAATAAAGCATTTTCCTAGTTCACATTGTATTTTAATAATATTGTCACTTCATTAGTGCACTTGCCAACTACTCCTGTTATTTAACACTTTTTTCAAATGCTGCTTGAAGGCTACTATAGGCATACACACGTTGCATTGTGGCATTTAAACAGTTCATAGCAAGCTATACATCGCGCGTCAAATGCTAAAACATAATGATGGGCCACTTTTTAAAAAGGAATCATTCCAAAGAAAACCCATCTTGTAGTTGTGTTTTAAATTCATCAAATGAGTCATATTCTACAGTAGAATCTAAATCTAGAAAGTTTGCAGCTTCATGCATAGAGTTCGGATTTGTGCTGGCTAAGAATAAAGACTGACTTGATTACCCCAAGTGTGTTCTTTTTCAGGAAATTCTTACAAATGAATGTCTAAAGCCGTCTAAATTGAAAAAATGTCTAAAATGACAGCATTCAGCTGATATTGGGAAACCATGTTGACCTTTTCCAAAGGAAAGCAGCACTGCTTGTGAAACAAGTGAGCACTTTCACACAGCAAGCAATGGTTTCATATAGAGCACTGAAGGTGTCTTTTTTGTGGCGTCATATCGCATTGCCTGTGTGAAGAAAACTCACACAGTTGGAGAAGAACCTATATTACTGGTAGATAGATAGATAGATACTTTATTAATCCGAAGGGGAAATTCACATACTCCAGCAGCAGCATACTGATAAACAATATTAAATTAAAGAGTGATTAAAAAATGCAGGTAAAATAGACAATAACTTTGTATAATGTTAACATTTACCCCCCCGGGTGGAATTGAAGAGTCGCATAGTGTGGGGGAGGAACGATCTCCTCAGTCTGTCAGTGGAGCAGGACAGTGACAGTGGTCTGTTGCTGAAGCTGCTCCTCTGTCTGGAGATGACACTGTTTAGTGGATGCAGTGGATTCTCCATGATTGACAGGAGCCTGCTCAGTGCCCATTGCTCTAACACAGATTTCAAACTGTCCAGCTCCATGCCTACAATAGAGCCTGCCTTCCTCACCAGTTTGTCCAGGCGTGAGGCGTCCTTCTTCGTTATGTTGCCTCCCCAGCACACCACTGCGTAGAAGTGGGCACTCGCCACAACCGTCTGATAGAACATCTGCAGCATCTTATTGCAGATGTTGAAGGACGCCAGCCTTCTAAGGAAGTATAGTTGGCTCTGTCCTTTCTTGCACAGAGCATCAGTATTGGCAGTCCAGTCCAATTTATCATCCAGCTGCACTCCCATGTATTTATAGGTCTGCACCCTCTGCACACAGTGGCCTCTGATGATCACGGGGTCCAGGAGGGGCCTGGGTCTCCTAAAATCCACCACCAGCTCCTTGGTTTTGCTGGTGTTCAGGTGTAGGTGGTTTGAATAGCACCATTTAACAAAGTCCTTGATGAGGTTCCTGTACTCCTCCTCCTGCCCACTCCAGATGCAGCCCACGATAGCAGTGTCGTCGGTGAACTTTTGCACGTGGCAGGACTCCGATTTATATTGGAAGTCTGATGTATATAGGCTGAATAGGACCGGAGAAAGTACAGTCCCCAGCGGCGCTCCTGTGTTGCTGACCACAATGTCAGACCTGCAGTTCCCAAGACGCATATACTGAGGTCTGTCTGTAAGATAGTCCATGATCCGTGCCACCAGGTATGAATCTACTCCCATGTCAGCTTGTCCCTAAGGAGCAGAGGTTGGATGGTGTTGAAGGCACTAGAAAAGTACAGAAACATAATTCTTATTGCACCACTGCCTCTGTCGAAGTAGGAGAGGGATCGGTGTAGCATGTAGATGATGGCATCCTCCGCTCCCACCTTCTCCTGGTATGCAAACTGCAGAGAGTCGAGGGAGTGGCGGACCTGTGGCCTTGGGTGGTGAAGCAGCAGCAGCTCCATGGTCTTCATCACATGTGACGTCAGAGTGACAGACTGGATGCAATATCTTTTGGACTGGGGTGATGCAAGATGTTTTCCAAAGCCTCGGGACTCTCCCCTGTTCCAGGCTCAAGTTGAAGATGCGCTGTAGAAGACTCCCCTGCTCCAACGCACAGGCCTTCGGCAGTCGCGGCGATACTCCATTTGGACCCACTGCTTTGCTGGCCTGAAGTCTTCTCGGCTCTCCGCTTACCTGGGCTGCTGTAATTGTGGGTTGGTGGTGACCAAAGACATAGTTCTGGAATTGCTTGTTGAGGTAGCTGCCTGTAAAATTGACTCTTATCTCTTTGTCAGACAACACTGTGTGTAGACGGATATCTGACATGGCTGAGGATGCAACAGGTAAAAAACCGCAGTTGGCTTTCATTGCAGTTGGACGACAGCACAGTCTATACAGATTGCTCCATTGCCAGGATAGGCAAATATTCTGGAGTTGTCTCATTAATAAAGGCCAGAGCTCCAGATGCCATGAATTCATCCTGCATGTTTCACTGTGCAGTGACATGGGTACCAGTTTTGAAAGCCTTCTGCTGCATTCTGATATCCGGTGGCTATCTTGCAGGGCAGTTTTAAAATGAGTGTTTGATCTCTGCAAAGAGCTATGTGAATTTCTCTTATGTGAGAACTCCCAGTTTGCCAGCTGTTTTGACAACCAACAAGTGGGTCTCTGAAGCTTGTGTATTTGGCCAACATATTTCAACTTTTAAATACCTTGAATTGGAGCATGCAGGACCATGATCACAGCATACTTTATTTTCAAGATAAAGTTCTTGCATTTGTACAAAAAAAAAAAAAAATCAGACTTTGGGAGAAAAAAGTAAACAAAGAAAATACCGTAAGGTTCTTGCTCCTTCACCAAGAGCTAGGAACGTCCAATGTGCCTCCAGATATAGTCCTGTTTATAATATTGTCATATGTGACACACCTGAAGAAATACTTCAGCAATTATTTCCCAGACCTGGGGGGTATTTTCCGTACGTTGCTTAAATCATGCAAGATCAGATGCCTCAACTTGGATGAGTTAATGCCGGTAAAACTCATCTGGGATAAGCCGGCTTTCAAACGCAGTCGTGCAGTAGATTAGTCTAGCTGGATCTAATCATCTGAGATGAATGCGTGCGCGCCCACACTGATTGAAAAGCTATACAGTAATCCCTCCTCCATCGCAAAGGTTGCGTTCCAGAGCCACCCGCGAAATAAGAAAATCCGCGAAGTAGAAACCATATGTTTATATGGTTATTTTTATATTGTCATGCTTGGGTCACAGATTTGCGCAGAAACGCAGGAGGTTGTAGAGAGACAGGAATGTTATTCAAACACTGCAAACAAACATTTGTCTCTTTTTCAAAAGTTTAAACTGTGCTCCATGACAAGACAGAGATGACAGTTCTGTCTCACAATTAAAAGAATGCAAACATATTTTCCTCTTCAAAGGAGTGTGCGTCAGGAGCAGAGTCTGTCAGAAAGACGAGGAAAGCAAACAAATCAATAGGGCTGTTTGCTTTTAAGTATGCGAAGCACCGTGGCACAAAGCTGTTGAAGGCGGCAGCTCACACCCCCTCCGTCAGGAGCAGAGAGAGAGACAGAGTTTGTTTTTCAATCAAAAATCAATATGTGCCCTTCGAGCTTTTAAGTATGCGAAGCACCGTGCAGCATGTCGTTTCAGGAAGCAGCTGCACAAAAGATAGCAACGTGAAGATAATCTTTCAGCATTTTTAGACGAGCGTCCTTATCGTCTAGGTGTGCGAACAGCCCCCCTGCTCAATCCCCCTACGTCTGGATCAGAGAAAGTCCGCGCAAGAGAGACAGAAAAGTAAGCCGGGTAGCTTCTCAGCCATCTGCCAATAGCGTCCCTTGTATGAAATCAGCTGGGCAAACCAACTGAGGAAGCATGTACCAGAAATTAAAAGACCCATTGTCCGCAGAAATCCGCGAACCAGCAAAAAATCCGCGATATATATTTAAATATGCTTACATATAAAATCCGCGATGGAGTGAAGCCGCGAAAGGCGAAGCGCGATATAGCGAGGGATTACTGTGTATATACAAGTCTAGAAAACATAGTCAACAAGTCTTTGATAGGCTGTAACAAAATGATGAAAGAACGGACGCATTTTTTTTTTTGCACAAGCGGAGCAGGACCTTTTATTGGAAGGACATGAACAATTTCAAGATTTAATATGCACAAGGGGTAACACTGCAAAACCAGCCCAAACCAGAAAAGATGGCTGGCAAAAAGTGGCTGACAAATTAAATGCTAAGTAGTGTGCATTGTACTTACTGAATGCAATGTTTCATTTCCTATGTGTCACATTAATTATTATTTGTCATAATTCCAGATCAAACATGAGCACAGGGAGAACATGGGAACATGTTAAAGTGAAGTACAAGAATATACAGTACTTCAAACTGGCAAATATTGGTACTGTATATAACTATGCTCCTCCACAGAACCAGTGGCAGGATGCAGTGGTCATTTCATTTCAGGTAAAGGATGGTCATTGCATATATTTGTCCTCGGTGTATGCCATAGGTATGTTCCATATAGCCCTCTTTTTTTTAAATTTTATTTATTTATTTATTTTTTTTGTTGATTCAGTTGCAGGGAATGTCATATCCCTAGAACTTGTGTCTGACCAACGAGATATTGACAAAGGTCAAATATTTGAAGACACTGTGTCTGATTATTCATCAGGAGGAGAGGTACATTTTCCAAATAATGTTTGATCAAACTCCACTCTGATCAGTCCCATGTGCCCCGATCACATTTGGAAATCCTGGGTAATGAGAATGTTAGGCTGATTGTGAGATTCTTCATAGAACTGTGGGTGTTTTTGCCTGTGTATTGCCTACCTGCAATGGCATGAAATGCCTCTTTTATTGTCTGCACACGCAGGTGTCCAGGAAACACTATGAAAACCTAAAGGAAATATTTCAGAGCCAAACAGACTTTATGAATTGCCTGGCAAACTGCACTTTTAGATAGATTTTCTGCATCGCCTACAGTATATAAAAAAAGTGCCGCTTGCAAAAAACCTCAAAGCAATGCATACTGTCTGTGTGGTTGTGAGAGCCCAACTTCACCTAGTTTGACTTCGAATATAAGGTGGTAATAAATTTTTGAGGTACAATATTCCCCCTCGGTTAAAGCGGCATCTTTCGAAAGAATTTCTTCAGGGAGCAATAAAGGATCTTGTCGATCGCAAAAAACCCTCTCTATATGAAATTCTCTTCTTATAACGTGCGCACCGATATTAATTGGTTGCTCATTCATGAACAGTGAAGCCATGACTGAATGAGTTCCATGCACGGACACTGATTAAGTGTTTGAGCTGATCCTTGTTTACATAGAACAAACCTGCTCCGATTAGATTTGAGGATTTGGATGTGCTGCTATGACAACACATCTGGCAAGAGTTTCGAAAAACCAACAGATCCAGGATCATGCCAAATCGTCAACAGTTACATCCGACTAAACAAGTAATCCACGTGTGAAAAATACCCCCCAGGTCAATTGTCATTTAAGATGGATTAGAAATCCTTTTGTTTCCAAAACCGAACAGGGTTGTCTTGATTTGAGATCACAAGAATTGATCTAAATAGCCAATGTTGGAAGGTTGAAAATACAACTCTCTGCCAATCCCCATCAGAATTTTGTAGCAATCTCAGTAACAAATACCCAGTTTTGAGCAACAAAGTCATGTCTCTTACCATTTGCAACAACATACCTGTGTGAGGCAGGTTTTAAAGTACTAAAAACCAAAAACAGAGCACATCTAAATGTGGAAAATTATTTGAGATTGTCCCTAAGATAGCTACAACCCAGAGTGGGCAAACTGTGCAAGAACATCCAAGTCCAAAAGTCCCACTAGGCCTAGAGTGAGTTTTATTTATTTATTATGAGCAGTCAATTTTTTCCATAGTAAAAAGTGCCTTTTTTATATAGTTTTGTTACATGCAGTTAAACTGCTATATAGACCTACTACATGTTGTTATTGACATGTGGAATATGTCATTTTTTGGATGGTAATTTATAGGGGGACTTTTAGGGGGCTTGGCAAAACAGGATATCTTTTGGGGGGGGGGGTGAACTGCCTCATTTCTTTTTCACTTTACTCCCAACACAACTGATTATAAGTACAAATACAGTTTGTTGCAACAACAGAAGATTCTGGATGACTCGTGCTTTGTAGCCTACATTGAGGTATAGCATAGAAAATGGAATAGGACTTTGTTGTGATGTAGAGACCAACATCTGCTTACAAACATTACCAAGCTGGTGACAAACTTTCTGCATGGCAGGGATCCCCAGAGATTAGTCACTTTCTTGGGGAGGCAGTGATGATATAGATTTACAAATCCTTTGAAGGGCCAATGAATCTAGTAAATATGAATGGATAGACAAACTGTACCAAACTTGACCAGTGGAATTCTTTCTATTTAATGAGACTCCAATGTACTCGGTGTGCTGTTCAGTACAGTGGTGAGGTGGTAAAGTAATGTGAACTTGGTGGATACCAAATGTCTGAATGAATTGATCAGGAAGGCCAGCTGCATTACAAAACAGACACTGGACCTGCTTGAGATTAGCCACAGAAAAAAGAATGATGGTAGAATTTTAGGACATGATGACAATCCACTGCATAATTTATTGTTCTGCAGCACCACTGTTGTTGGGTGTTTTAACATTAAAAAAAAAAAAAAAAAAAAAAAAGCCTCCTCCGATGATACCCATCTTCACCCGTGCCAGTTAAAACAGACAATACTGACATAGAAAAATATTTTTAGTGCTACTGTATGTTAAAAATTTACTCTGTATTAGTCTTCATTTTGTTATTCTGTACTATGTTTGTGTTCTGTTTTGCTGCAAGAGTAAGTGACTTTCCCCCCTGGGTAGCAATACATTTTTTTTTTTTTTTTAATAAAAATTAGGGGCTTTGCTCCCTACCCGGGGATGTGCCACGTGCCAGCCACTTCGCGTCTCTGCCACTCGTGTTGTGAAGGGGGTGGCTGAAAGCACGCTTTGGAGATACGGACGGATTACTTGCTTGCCTTTTGCTCCTCCTGCCATGCTGCGTGTTCTGCTTCTCCTGATGCACAGCGATCATTTCAAAGCTTCTACAACAGCTGTCCTCGCTTCACTCACTTAAAGGGCGCACTAAACGCCTATCACTTCGTGTCTCTGCCACTCATGTTGTGAAAGGGCGGGGGGGGGGGGGGGGGGGGGGCGGGCACTGAACACCCGCTAAGGACATGCTGATGGATCAGCTGCTGTCTTTCTGCTTGCTGCTGCCGAGCTGTGTGTTCTGCTTTTCACACTACACATCGATCATTTAAAAGCCTGTGCGGCAGCTGTCATTTTGTCTCACTGCTTTGTCTTGCGGGACGTTAAGGTGTGTCTTGCAGGACGTCCGGGCTGATTATTACTTTCCTTATTTTCTGAATTTGCACATAGATTATTATTCTTTTGTGCATCCTTTTTTGCAGCCTTTTCTCTTCAATGCTTTTGTGTCTCTTTGACGCGCTGCTCTTTCTTCTTCGCTTAGCCGTTCATGTGCCATCAGGAACATATAACATTTTTAAGAGCTGGGAGCACATGAAGTGTGCCTGCCAAAAGCATTCCAACAACTGCGAGGTTAGATGTCCGTTAACTTGTTTTAAATTATTTATAAGTAGGGCGTGACGTGCAAAAGTCGCTGTCTCACGGGTCTTGCTTCCTAAGGTTGTAATGTCTAGTCTCGCGTGACGTCAAAGTGTCTCTCCAAGATGATCATGTCTCGACCCAAGATTTTTTTTATATAATAGATAGACAAAAAATGCAACATAGTAGAGAGAATGTCCTTTTCCACATTATAAATGCTTATTTTATTAATTAGATTTTACCATATTTAAAAAAGATTTGGAACAGATCCCTAAGTGATTTGATTTTTTTTCCCCCAATTTCAAATAATAATACTTAAAAGAGGTGGGGTGGATTTCTTCCAGTTAAGCAGGATAAGTCTATGTGCTAGTAGTGTGGTGTAAACAATTACAAACAAGCTGTCCTTCTCCACTTTAAGTCCATGTGGTAGTACAACAAACATAGCTGTTAATGGATTAGAAGCGATTCTGACACCAAGGCTGTCTAATAGGCATTCAAAGATTGGCCCAGAAAACATGGCCCAGTAAAGCTGGAGCTAGATTGCAATGATCACAGGTTGGATCTTGCCTTGGATATATTTTAGATAATTTTAAAATGAGGTAAATGTGATCAATTAATATTTTAAGTTTGAATGATAAAGTGTTTTGCGCATATGGAACTAGAGTGTATTCTATGCATGGCTGCCTTCCACTCCTTCTCTGAGATATTAAGTGAAAGGTCCTTTCCGCACTGTAGCCAAGGATCTTTAAAAGGGTGAGACTTTAAGATGTTTTTATATATTGTTGAAATTCTGTCTAAATCTTCAAGACTGATCAGTATTTCTTCTGGAATAGAAATGAGTGGGAGGTGGGGAAAACTGGGTAGGTTATTTTTGACAAAATTTCTGATTTGAAACTAGTGGAAAAATTGAGATGCAGAGAAGTTAAATTTGAAGTGTAATTATTCATAAGATGCATAAGATCAGTAAAATATCTATTCTATGTATATGTGACCTGATTCTGATTTTTGTTAGAAGTATGCTTGGAGATTGAACAATTGAACATCTCTGGCGGCTTCAATAGAATGGACACAGTTTGGGGCACAGCGATTTGGGGATTATCAGTTTCTGGCCTTTGAAACATTCACACAGTCCTACACACTAAATTTACATCTAATCCCAGATGCCAGAGTCAGGCAACCTGTTATGTGTCGGTCTTCAAGTACATATGTGGTACTGGCCTGTGTGTCATTTTTAGGGCTGTATTGCTGAGATGCAAGATACTGTGCTACTATTCAGATACTGTAAGGAGAGGCATACTAATTATGGACAGCAGTGGTATATGTTCAATACAGTTGCTGCCATGTTGTACTTTACATGACGAGCAAACAACTTGCTTGCATATTATGTTTTGTACAAGTAGGTACCCCCATCAGCCTCCATGATATGCTTACTCAGGCATGTTAGCTTTTAAATATTTTCTCATATTCCCTGAAATTTAGTTTCTTCATTTATATACTTTATAGGGAAATTACAGAGGCATAATTGTCATATGTACAGAATATAGTGAAAGTCATACTTGTAAGTGCTAATCATGTGTAACATGTTGCCACTCATCGGTGCTACGGTTACTGTGTGTAACTACCTCACATTGAAACTTCTGTCTTCTTACCTGGAAAATCTCAGACCATATTTGCTATTAACAGAAAAAAAAATCACATAATCGTGCTGAGGAGCACACAGTTCATAAGTATAAACTTTGAACTTGTGGGAGAAGCATGAGCCTTTGAAAGCTTATGGACATATGCCGAATTCAGTCTGTGATGCCATTTGCCCTATCCCCCTTTTTCATATTTAAAACCTTCCAGTCCAGTTATAGAATATCATCTTTCCTCCTGGACTTAAGCCATGCCATCAGGCTCAAGGTAGCTACTTTCTGCAGAATGTAGTCTAGCAAAGTCTTCACTGCATTTAAGCTTTTAAATTGAGATTTGTAATAATGAGCGGGTATGCACTTACTTGTGGAAAAAAGCAACTATGTATGAGGTCAGAAGCAATACTTAATACATTAAGTTTAGCAATTAAGATGATGATAATACAGCCTACATACTTGACTAAGTAGCAACACTCATTAGGGGAAACATATCTTCTATTGTTTTTTTTAGTGTTCCCAAGATAAATCCCTCTTTGTCCAACAGTATGAAATCTTAATATATAGAGTGATTCAGTTTCCACTCATTTGTAAAAACAGGTATAGTGAATAACATGACCAGTGAACTGTGCTCGAAACCAAATCTGTTTCATTCATTTGCAATGTATATGCAGTTCTCTGAAAAGCATAATATTGTTATAGTTTTAACAGAACCACTTTTGTGTAAATTGAGAAATCAAGGAATGCTGACAGTTAAAATCCCTTAAGCAAGTTTATAAATTAATTTTTTTTTAATTTGGGGAAAGTCACATTTAAAGTCAATTTTAATTTCTACTATGTGGAAAATACATTATGTGGTAATACATATCTTCTTTCTTGCACTTCAGTTTTGAAATGAATGAATCAACTGCTTTAATGACTTCTTTTGTCTGTTTTGAATTGCTATGATCCTGCAAAGTGAATTATTAATAGAACTTTTAATTTTCTCCAGGGGAAAATTTGGCATATATATATAGTTGCCTCGAAAGCTTGCATATTGTAATCTTTTTAGTTAGCCTATATAATATATATATATATATATATATATATATATATATATATATATACACACACACACACACACAACAGAATTACTAAAATGAATGAAAATGTAAAAGGAAAGAGAACTTCTGACTTGGCAGTCCCAGTCACAGTGAGGCATAGTGCAGGAGTATTGCTATTGGTGTAATGGGGCTCCAGTAGTGTTTCCTGACACACTTCTGATGAATAACTTGTTGGCTGAAAGTACCCACTTTTCATGGATATAGTTACAATTTTAAAAAAGTACTATTTTGAATTAGAAGTTCAAAGAGTAAGGTAAGACATGGAAATTTTAGACATGAGCTGTATTTGACTGGAATTAGGGCATACATTTAGAATGAATAGAGTAGAGTTTTTATCTATTTATTTGTAAGGATTCTGAGATATGAGAAGTTAAAAAAAAAGATTACTGTATATCTGCTTTTCCTTATGGAATTAAACTGCCTATAACGAGATGTGAGTTGATGAAAAGAACCAGGAACGCTTTCTGTAAAGTATAGATTCCCATCCCCTTCTACATTGGCTTAATGTGTTTTGTATTGCCACCTATACATATTTCTACTATTAGGAAACTTCAAAAACCTAACAAAAATGTTGTGCAAAGTGTTTGTGCCCAACAAGAGGCCATAGATACAATCGTTTTTTCCTTTTCTAAGGTAAACAGATTTTTGGAAAATAGATGCCCACAATGTGTGCTTCTTGGTTTCTCTAGTAAAAATTAACAGAAGCCAAATGTGTAAGATCAAAGTTTTCCTTGTTAGGGGTAAAATATTTTGTTCACTTTAGACCTAATGACTTTTGCTCTGCATGTGCTGAATGGCTTGGGGCACCAAAGTCTGCTGGAAAGAAACTGGGGCAAAGGTCAGCATTGGTTGCAAGAGTGTGTTATATTTCTTAAATATACAAATCAAAGCATTTTGTTGTAATAAATAGATGTAATAAATATTTCTGATTAAGGCAGTGTTATGATTTGACCATTCTTATTTTTCCATGGACAAAGGTACATTACCTATTGGAACATTTTATTGAAACAGCTGACCTTCTTTGTAGTGTTTAGATGCACAGTCCATGCTAATGTGAGAAGTGAATCAGTTTACTGTGTACAACAGTATCCTGGGACTCGAAGTATGTAGGTGGTGTGTGTGTGAATGTAAACATTCAATCATACGTTTCTCTTTTTCTACTTAGTGATTGATTCTGTGATGTGGAAGAGAATGTTTTGTTTTGCAAGGCTGTAATAAGAGTAATCTTCCAACACAAACTTCTAATTTTAGCTATACAAGTACATCCTTCGTCATCTGAATAACTTAGATTCATATGTCATTCTGTCAAATGGTTAGCAGAAATAGAAATCTGAAACAGCTGGGTGTGTCTCTGGGCTTTAATGCTCAACATATTATGCTCAATATAATTAATTACACAAGTAAAGGAATTGTCAATTTAATTTTTATTGATTTTTACAAATTGCTTTGCACTAAATGAAGTACATAGAATTCTGGCATTCAATGTAATATCTTATTTAAATCAAACCCAACAGTTTGATACATTTGTTATGGAATGCTTTTCAACAATACTTCTTGCATTGCTACAATTTTTTTTTTTTTTGTGTAAGGACAGAGGTGTGAAATAAACACAATCCATTGCTGAATGACATGAAGGAGGTTAATTTGTTGATACTTCTGTATTTTGTGAAAAGGGTCTGTTCACTTTATCAGTGTTAATTGTACAGATAGTATGAGACTGAGAACTATAATGTATTCCACAAAGTGCACTTAGTGAATAAGGCTCACTTAAATTGGGGAACTGGACTTATTTGCACCACTTTCATGTCCTGCGACAAGGATTAGGGTAAATCGACCTTTAAACAGGCTGAAGGTAGAAGAAGAGTACTGTGGATTGAGAGTTTATGAAACTCCAGTTCTATGAGAAACAAAACCTCAAGGGAAAACTTTCTGAGGATTGTATTTGTAATGTTTCTTGTTTCTAAATTCTCATTAAAATCTGATTGTTTTACCAACTTGTAATGAACATAACTATCCAACTGAAATTGGCAAAAATTAATGTACAGCATTTAAATTGTTTTTTGTCACCCACTTTTCTGTACCAGTGACATGATTGTTTCTTTAGTATATGTAATGTTGATGCAATCTGGTTTCTGTTCCAAAATGTTAAACATTAAAAGCTATACTGTGTGATATTTGCCCGGAGACCACATCTTTTTCCAAATTCTTCTTTATTTTCTTCCACACAACAACACAACTCAGTCCTGCACAACAGCACAGTGCCTCTAGCCCCAGTCACCCTTCTCCTGGGCCTTCTCTCTCCTTGTCCCTGGGCCACCGTCTCTCTCTCTCTCTCTCTCTCTCTCTCTCTCTCTCTCTCTCTCTCTCTCTCTCTCTCTCTCTCTCTCTCTCTCTCTCTCTCTCTACAGGAGCTTCGTCCTGCTCCTACTCCCGACTCCAGCTCACTGACAGGAGGGAGGCGGCCCCTTTTATTCTCACCCAGATGAGCTCCAGGTGCTCTACCTGACGTTACGTCCTGGTGTGGCGGAAGCATCAGGAGAGTACCCGGAAGCACTCTGGGTGACCCTGGAAGGATCGTCCTCCATGGGTGTGGCGGAAGTGAATAAGTCCCGGGCTCCATGAGGCTCTGGCCGCCCCCTGGCGGTGACCAGAGGCCCCAATGTTCTTGAGCCTCCCTGCTCCCCTTCCGTGGGCCTCTTCTACTCCAGGGTGGTTGCCCCTTTGTGGCCCGGTGGATAAATACGCCACGACTCAGTCCTTCCAGGCGTCCCGGCCGGGTCTGACCCCCAGCCGCGTACCACAACTGTTTATTGAAAATGACAAGAAGTAATAATTTAAATGTAATATACTATTAGTTCATTTGTCCCTTTTATTTTTTTCGATAAGCAAAAGGAAAAGATATGATAAAGAAAGGTTGTGTTTCTTAATGTTAAAATTTTGAAAAGTACCAATTCTAAATCAGTAGACCTCTAACACTAAAGTACTGAAGAGATGTTGACAATAATGTAATGTACAAGAAAAAGTCATTTTAGGATCTGTGATGTGCTCTTTTCTTTAAAATGTAATTCAGGTGGGAGCCTATGTATTGCATAATGCTTTCAAACCACCAACACAAGCAAAGATTAGAAAGAAAGGCCATTGTCATCTTTGATATATCATAATAATAGTTTTATGTATTAATAATGAGTAAATAAAATGTTAAATAGATTTAGATTAGATAAACTTTATTAATCCCATGGGGAATTTCAGATTTAATTGCACACCTCAATGATTAATTACATTCATTCTCTATTTTTATATTTGTCCGTATTGTTTTTTCCCCCTCTACTAAAGTATTAAAAATACAAAATACTCTATAGTTGAGGATCTGCCAGTAAAATAAAAGCACTCATTATAAAAACTGGCAAGTAGTGTCTGGTACTTGTAAATATGATATTCATGCAGATGTTTGTGGTTCCATTCAATACATAAAAAGTCCGGTTAACTGTAAAGTACCCTGCAGGATCATCTGCGTCATACCCATACCTTTGTAAATGATGACGAATGGGGGAACTCCGGTTGTTTATAACTATTATTGTTTAAGTACAGCACAAACACCTTGGCATTTCCATTTACATGCAATTAGTCCTACATTGTGATGTCAAGTAAATCCCCTGGTGTCTCATAAATTAAAATGTCAAAATTAGACAACAATGACAGTAATAACAGTAAATAAAAACCTGTCTTCCCTATTCCACCTCAGCCACTCACAAAATTTTCCCTTTTTTAAAAGGGTAATAAAAGCTGCCTTAGGAAATTTAGGAGGGAAATACAGCCTGGACATCAGACCCTGTTGAGATGAAAACTTAAGCAGAAAAAAAGAACAGTGCAATGGCCATCACAGGCCATCTGGCTCCACAGAATTTGCACAATAGCACACCATTCTGTAATATATGAGACAGATCACCCATTGATCAACACTGCTGAGAGTTCCAGAACAATAAGATTAAAAATGAAGCTTGCCAAAGTAGATAGAAACATCAAATTGTCAGGTGAAAGCAAAAGATATCTTTCCAGCTGTTGTGCTTAGATAAAATAGCCACTACAGGAGAGATGAGAGGTCCCATAAAAGAAAAATTTAAGGAAAGAAAGGAGTGATAATGTGAAGGATAGTCAAGAGAACTTGGGGTATTCACTTGGTAGAAGGGACAGCAAAGAGCAGTGGACAAACCCATGGCAAAAAACACTTTTGGGGAGTAAAAGATGGTCCTGAACCATCTTAAATTGAATGTGTTGAAGATTGGACTTCTTAGACAAATATGAAATACTGATAAAAATATGTTTCCAAAAAAGTGGGGCTGTTGAGAGAAGGTCCTGCTGCCAAACAGAGATAATTGGTAAAGGTTGATATAAAACTATGCATAGACAAGCATATAAAGATACCACTGGTCTAAAGGTAGTGTGTTGCAGACATTGTAAAGTGGATGAAAGGGAAGAGTTGAAGATGGGGAAACCATTGTACGTTTTGAGAAAATATCATGGATTAAGAAAAAAGAGGCTGGAATTCCAAACTGTGACCTTGGGAACTAGAATGTTTAGAGCCCAGCATCTTGAAAAATGTTTCGAAGAGTTGAAATGCCTAGGGATGCCCAAGACAGAAATAAAGTGGGATGATCATCTATACACATTAGGGTTGATGGAAGTGGGAATGATCAAGTGCCATTTTCAGCTGACGTTTTTCAACTCTGCACCCTATAAAGTAAATACATCTCTCTCTTTCATAATAGCAGATACATTCCCTTTTATAATATTATTGATTACATACTATTTCTTGATCAAGAACTGAAAAGACCATTATTTCCTCCATTATATGTTCTTCATTTTTATGACAATTATACAGTAATCCCTCACTTATCGCGGGAGATAGGTTCCACGGCCGACCGCGATAACTGAATTTCTGCGAAGTAGGGACACCATATTTATTTAATTATTTAACGTGTATTTGGAAGTTTTTAAACCCTCCCTGTATTGTTTACAACCCACCCTTTACTCTATTAATAACAGGGACAACTGCTAAGCAATATGAAATCGGTAGATAAGCTTACACTTACTGTATAGCGAAGTACACGTAGCTATATATGATGTGATGAATATGCTGCGCAGTAAAAATGATGACGATGAAGGTGATAATCCCCTGAATGCAGTAGCAAGAGCATGTTAATGCTGAATGAGTGAGATGAGACTTCCTGGTTAATGCAGCACTCCGTCGCTGAGCCAATCAGCAGCACACAGGAACTTAACTGCGTGCTCTGATTGGGTAGCTTCTCAGCCATCCGCCAATAGCATCTCTTGTATGAAATCAACTGGGCAAACCAACTGAGGAAGCAAGTACCAGAAGTAAAAAGACCCATTGTCCGCAGAAACCAGCGAAGCAGCGAAAAATCCGCGTTATATATTTAGATATGCTTACATATAAAATCCGCGAAGTCGTGAATCCGCGAAAAGTGAACCGCGAAGTAGCGAGGGATTACTGTATAGTACTCTAAATTTTTCTAAACTGCCCCATAGTACACCATGCTATCCCATCAACATCACACTTAAAGTCATAGGTGTTCCATTTATAAATGCTACACTCTCTCCTCTGTGCTTTTTGAGCTATGGTAGATGATGTCAATGATCAGTTCTCAGGGCTACTTACATATCATGAGTATGTGCAATCATGGATTGCGTAAACCAATCTTGAGTTAATGAGAAACACTTTGTTTGCGGAAGAGATTGAATCTCAATTGAAATATGAGGTTTATTCAAGTGAGACTTATTTAGCTAAATCTTGATTTTATATGCTTGCTTTGTGGAATGTGCACCCCTGTTCATCTGATAAATATTTGTTAAACACTTTCTTCAAAAGGTGCTGAAGTTAAATTGGAACTTGTATTGTGTTTTAATTGTAATTTCTATGTAAGAACTCTTGTGAGATAGTTAGAGAATTGACATTTTTAATTTCATCTTGGGGCAAATGGGTATAATCTTTCCTTCCTCTGTGTGTGTGTGTGTGTGTGTGTGTGTGTGTGTGTGTGTGTGTGTGTATGTGGACATGCAAGGCAGGAAATAATATTCTCTTAATCAAGTTTATCATGAATCCTGAAACTTTTATGGAGCCACTTTAATGCAGTTAATAAATATGTGTACATGGGGACTATGGATAAGTAATGTGAAGTACCATATCATCTTTACAAAGAAGGATTATTTCTATTCAAGCCCTTCTCTTAAAATTAAATAACTTAATGACTGTTTAGATAAAATGAATATGAAGGTGTTGGTTGCAAAGGACAGCCATGTCCTTTTCACATTCTCAAGGAAAATAACCAGATTTATTGTGCTTATATTAACAGTAGTTTCTAGACTGGAATCTCACAGTTTGATCCACATGTATATATTTCCTCCAAATTCAAATATACATATAATACTGTGACTAAACAACCTGACTTATTTCTCTCAATGGCTTTTTCTGAATTGAGACATAATGAGAACTATTATTGTTGAGTTATAAATTACATTGACAATGCTGTAAGTTAAAAAATTTGTTAATAATAGTTCTTTACATTTATATAGCGCTTTTCTCACTACTCAAAGAGCTCTAGAATTTGCCTTTAACAAATCCAATTTGATCTTGCAAGATTAAAAAATGAAAAACTCAATTCCATTTGCTAAAGCTTTGTCCAGAATCTTAACATTATTGGTCAGTAAGAAATTACATTCTAAGTGGTTTTTATATTTAATGGCAGAAAATATTCATTTGACTTCTGTCATAGTTTCTTAGTAGGAGGTTATCTTCCATGAGCTTGACTAACATACTTGGACCGAATTTAACCAAGATTTTTTTTTATAAAATTCAGATGGATTATCATCTGGGCCAGCAGTTTGTACTTTGTGGATTTATCATTATTCTGAATCGCAGAGAGCTGTCTATCCAGTTGTCTTTCCTGTTTACTCTGCATGTCTTATGAAGCTGTGGTACTTCTATTTTATCACAAACTCTATAGTTAGTGCTTCATTACATTCTGAGGTATACAGCATCTTATAATATTCCTTAAATATGTGTTATTTCTTAATTTTTAATGACTTTGGTTCCAGATGTATTGCTGATTCTTAAGTTGCATTTTAAGCTTCTCTTTTATGTATCGGCAGGACTAGCATCTTAACATTTTTACCATGTTCATAATAAGAGTTAGTTTACTTGTTTGCAATTCCAATTTATTATTTTTTTATTTAGTTTTGCAGAGATCAGCACTGTCTGCAATGTAACTTATAATTTTCACATTCACTGTGTGCCAGTTTGGGGTGGGGGGTAAAAAGCATTATGAAAAATGCTTTTGTTGTTTTATTTTAAATGTATGTAAGCACTGCTCAACCATTATAGGTTTCTTGCTTTAATAGATAGGTACTTCATTAATCCCAAGGGGAAATTCACATACTCCAGCAGCAGCATACTGATACAAAAAACAATATTAAATTAAAGAGTAATAAAAATGCAGGTAAAAACAGACAATAACTTTGAATAATGTTAACGTTTACCCCCCTGGGTAGAATTGAAGAGTCGCATAATTTGGGGGAGAAACGATCTCCTCACTCTGTCAGTGGAGCAGGATAGTGACAGCAGTTTGTCGCTGAAGCTGCTCCTCTGTCTGGAGATGACACTGTTTAGTGGATGCAGTGGATTGTCCATAATTGATAGGAGCCTGCTGAGTGCCCGTCGCTCTTCCACAGATGTTAAACTGTCCAGCTGCATGCCTACAATAGAGCCTGCTTTCCTCACCAGTTTGTCCAGGCGTGAGGCGTCTTTCTTCTTAATGCTGCCTCCCCAGCACACCACCGCGTAGAAGAGGGTGTTCACCACAACCGTCTGATAGAACATCTGCAGCATCTTATTGCAGATGTTGAAGGATGCCAGTCTTCTAAGGAAGTATAGCCGGCTCTGTCCTCTCTTGCACAGAGCATCAGTATTGGCAGTCCAGTCCAATTTATCATCCAGCTGCACTCCCAGGTATTTATAGGTCTGCATACAGTCACCTCTGATGATCACGGGGTCCAGGAGGGGCCTGGGTCTCCTAAAATCCACCACCAGCTCCTTGGTTTTGCTGATGTTCAGTTGTAGGTGGTTTGAGTCGCACCATTTAACAAAGACCTTGATGAGGTTCCTATACTCTTCCTCCTGCCCATTCCTGATGCAGCCCACAATAGCAGTGTCATCAGCGAACTTTTGCATGTGGCAGGACTCCGAGTTGTGTTGGAAGTCCGATGTATATAGGCTGAACAGGACCGAAGAAAGTACAGTCCCCTGCGGTGCTCCTGTGTTGCTGACCACAATGTCAGACCTGCAGTTCCCGAGACGCACATACTGAGGTCTGCTTGTAAGATAGTCCACGATCCATGCCACTAGGTACGAATCTACTCTGTGGATAGGAAAGGGTGCTTGACTTAAATGGTTAGTGCTATCAGTGTTATCTTCTGTAAACTTTTTTTTATTGGAAGAAAATTGGAGTAACAACATTTGTTGATTATCATGTGCACTTCTAGCCAATCATTGTCCTCAAGTGAAGCATCTGCTATCATTGCCTATCATTCAGTTATGGTAGGGAGACTTTTTGTAGTATACTAATGCAGTAAACTGGGTTTAAGTTGTGTACTAGAGTTTTGTGCAGTTTTGAAAGTCAAACCCAAATTTGCACATACCTACAGCCATTTGTATCCACTCATATGCTTGGCAGTTTGTACTCTTACATTAGTTCACCCTACATTGAATTTTCATTTTCTGACACTGCAACTGTTAATTATTACTTCGTAATCAACAAAGTACTTATCCTTAAAGTGCAGATGGTTGTGTTTAAATTGATTTTCTTTGCAGCAGCTTGAGGGTTATGTTTTGAGATCCTATCCAGGCCACTGAATGTATGGATTTAGCAAAAGAAGTTCTGAAGGGTTCACATGGGGTTTCTTCATCCATCCTGGACACATAAACATTTGGGTTGAGTGTTATTGCCAAATTGGACTTTGGGAGAAAAAAAACAGATGGACTGTCACACTGTAAGAAATTTTCTGGTCTAATGCAAACCAAGGTTGAACTGTTCGGCTTTAATCATGTTTGGAGAAAACCAGGCACCACCCATCACCTGTTCAATACAATTCCAATGGTTAATCAAGGTGGTGGCAGTAACTGGGAAACTAGTCAACACTGAGGAAAAGCTGACAGCACAAAGTACAGATATAGCCTTAATGAAAACCTGCTCCAGTGCGCTCTAGGCTGAAGGTTCACCTTCCAACAGGACATTGAACTTAAGCACAAAGAGCAGACAACACAGAATGAGCTGGCTTAGCATCAATTCTGTGAATTTTCTTGAGGGGCCCAGCCAGAGCTCAGACTTGAAACCATTTGAACATCTATGTGGAAACTTTAAAACAGATGTCTACAGATAGTCTCTATCCAACCAGACAGAACTTGAGAGGACCTGCATAGAAGAATAGCAGAAAGTCCCCAAATCCAGGTGTGCTAAGCTTATTGCATCATAGCCATAGACTCTAGGCTGTAACCCTTGCCAAAGGTGCTTCAGCGAAGTACTGATTGAAGGGCCTGAATACTTTGTATCAATAGAAGATATCATTATTTTTATATTTAATATTTGCAAAAATTTCTAAAAAAATTTTTTCTCTGTCAATCCTGGGGTATTGAGTGTTGCTAGATGGGGAGGGGGATAATTTTAAATGATTTTAGCATGAGTTTGCTGCTTAACAAAATGTGTAGAAGGTAACTGGGTTTAAATTGTTTCTTAAGGCAATGTATTCATCCATTCATTTTCATATTCTGTTTTTCCAGGGCAATGTCGTGGGGTAGCTGGGGATTATGGAAAAGCTGCAGAAACTGTTACAGTATAGTTCAAATTTACAGTCACACTCACGGTGCAATGACATATTC
Source organism: Erpetoichthys calabaricus (assembly GCF_900747795.2). NCBI lineage: Eukaryota > Metazoa > Chordata > Cladistia > Polypteriformes > Polypteridae > Erpetoichthys > Erpetoichthys calabaricus. The sequence continues at coordinate 262,206,541 of NC_041395.2, read as the reverse complement.
TTTCTTATATATCACCTATGTACGTGGTACCTCTGACAAGATAATAGCACATGTTGAAAACATCATGAAACTGTAAATACAACATCTGACCATAGTAAAATTTGAAAGTAGAAAGAAGTGAGGAGCAAAGTCATTTAAGAGTAGCTAATGACTAATGACCCGAGGTTAAAAACTATCCTTGACTCTAGTGGTATAAATGCTCCTGTACCGTTTGTCAGACTGGAGCAATCAGAAAAATGTTGGCACAGGACAGCTAAGGTCTTTAACACCTTTGTCTTTTCTAAGGCAACATGTGATAAAGAAGCCTACAATATGAGGGAACTGTGTCCTAGTAATATTCTGAGCTACCTTTTCCACCCTCTGTGATGCTTAATGGTCCTGATCTGAAGTGTGTACTGGTGAGGATGTGACCCCATCGTTCAGGAACACAAGGTTTTGCACAATAATGTAGATGACCACACTTTCCTGAAATCTTGTAGCACATTACATGGCTTCTAGATGGGAGACATATTGGGATGTCCAACTTAATGACAAAAGTTCCCGATACCATTTTCTGAGAATTTCAGAGTACATGGCTAGAAAATGCAAGGAATGACAAAGTAGATGAAATTATTAAAGCTTTTCAGCACAGTTTTATTGAACATTCTGTCATGGTACATAAGACATAAGACACACAAGCTTCTTGGCAAAGTACTCATTGGCTCTTAACTTTCACCTGCATAAGCACATAAACCAATATATTAAAAAATTGCAAACCTTTCAGGAAACTGTTTTCTTTGGGAAACGGCTTAGCTAACCTACATCTTAACAATAAGAAGGAACAAAATGGCTCCACCAGTTGTCTAATTCATTCTTATTTTAAACTGAAAATAGTTTATTCAAATAAAGTGAAGGGTAAAAATCAACATATTTGTGTCCTATTGAAGAAGACGTTTGAAACGCATTTGCAGGGCTAATCATAAATGTGCAGATATTTTTTTTTCCTTATAGATGGTTTCTATGGAAACTGAGCCGTCGGTTGGTGGTGTAATAACTATTTCAGTTCATCGGGTACAATTTGAATCTGCAGTTCAGTTGTTTGATCTAAAGGAAGCATTTTTTCAACCACTCAGTGTTCTACTAGTGGACACTGTCTGTGTGGGGAATTAAATTTTAATTTACAGTCTCTGATTTACGTCTCCTCAGTTTTTTTTCTTTCTTTGCTTCTTATTTTCTTCACTAACTGTAATGAATGAGTTTATATTTTGCTGATAACAGCAAAACAAGTGAATTTAAGTTGCTTCTCAGATCTGACTGGATTTATCTTCTTATTTTTACCATTACAGCATAGATGTAGATTTTAATGAGTTGGGTACTGTAAATGTTATTTTATTCATTTTCCTTTGCTTTTTTTTTTTTCCACTTTCAGCCTTTCCTTGGTTTGGGATGGACATTGGCGGGACCCTTGTGAAGCTAGTTTATTTTGAACCAAAAGATATCACTGCTGAGGAAGAGCAGGAAGAGGTGGAGAATCTCAAGAGCATTAGGAAGTATCTGACATCTAACACAGCCTATGGAAAGACTGGCATTCGAGATGTTCATCTAGAATTGAAGAATCTAACCATGTGTGGCCGAAAGGGCAACCTGCACTTTATTCGCTTTCCTACCCAAGCAATGCACAGATTCATCCAAATGGGCAGAGACAAGAACTTCTCCAGCCTTCACACAACACTCTGCGCCACAGGTGGAGGGGCTTACAAGTTTGAGGAGGACTTTCGTACTGTAAGTGCACCATGGTGTACATAAGTTTCATATTGCAGTCTTTTTTTTTTTTTTTCTTTTTTAATATGTTAAACATATCCTCGGCACATCAGAGACAACACCTCATGTAGTTTCATTTCTTTTGTTGATAATTCTTTGTGCTCTTTAAAGTGTGCCCAGAATGTTTACTTCATTGGTTTTTTAGCTGACACCCCTGATCTCAAATCTCTAAGGAAATTTTATTATATACTAAACTGTGGTCATGTGATGCAGTGTGATATGAATAGTAGTTAACCTGCATTGTCAATAATTATGGTTGATGTTAATATACTATGGTTGCATCTAGGTCATTAAAATACAGAGGACATGAACATTTTCTCAGTAGGCTTGTTAATGTTCAGCCAAGCGGTGTTAATTGACCTCCTGTATATTCTGTAATTTATTTGATCACAGTAGTTACTAATGGTTACGATTCCTTTTGTTCTTTCAGTTGGAAGTCCTACTGTTTAATTGTTATTTTTCTTACATAGCAAATGTTGAATTTAGGTATATTGGCTTTTTAAATATATTATAGATGCATTACTATACTGTAGTGTAGTGTAGAATATGGTGTAGACATAAGTCTGATCCTGTGGTTTTGCTAATCACAGCAATAACCCTTCTTATTTTTTTCCTAGATGGCAGACTTGCAATTGCAAAAACTTGATGAACTAGACTGTTTGATACAAGGCCTACTGTACGTGGATTCTGTTCATTTTAATGGACAACCAGAATGTTACTTTTTCGAAAACCCCTCTGACCCTCAGAATTGTTTGAAGAGGCCATGCTGTCTTGACAACCCATTCCCAATGCTCCTTGTGAACATAGGATCAGGGGTCAGCATCTTGGCAGTTCATTCCAAGGACAATTATAAACGAGTGACAGGGACCAGGTAAATTAGCTTCTCCTTTTTACCCAGTCAGATGACTTGGGCCACAGGCAGTGATTGGGTACAAGATTAAAAAAAAATCTAGGATACTGAATCCACAGAGCAGCTGCAGAAACGTCTATGCCTCTCTGCTAACCTCTTACATTTATTGTGTAATGAGTATGTCTGCTTTGTTCATAATTAGAGCTCTGGCAGTTTTAGGTTTTCTGATGTACGTTTGTGTCGTATATGGATGTTTTTAAGTAAACAGTAACATATGAAAACACTCTCATAATGAACATAATTATAAATTTTGTAACTTAATGTGTTTCTGTTTATTAAATAGTCCTAGTCACTCTTTCATTAATTAAGTAAATGACATTAAAGCATTTTACATCTAATCAGCATAATTTTGAATAAAATAGCACTTGCAGCATGGTTCATGGTATTACTGCCTCATGGTATCCTGGGCAAGGGTTTGGTTGACTAAATAGACTTTGAACATTCTAACCATGTCAGCGTTAGCTTTCTGCAGATGCTGTACTTTCCTACCATATGTCAAGGATGCACTGGTTAAATTAAGTAATGACGTTAAATTGGCCAGTGTGAATAACTGTACACAGGGTTAGTTCCTGTGCCCAGTGCGGTTAGGATAGGCTCAAAGTCTCTGAGATTCTGCATTAGATAAAGCTGGTTCAAAAATGGATGGATGAATAGATGGATATAATGGTGTGATTTATTATTGATTCCTCATTGTGCTTATTCACATTATATACTGCAAAGAAAAGATTATAACAAGCTTGACCAGAAATTTTTGTCCACATGAATTTCAGGAAATCATCCCTTCCTGTACCAACAGTATGTCCTTTGCTTGAATCTGTACCCTTTTGCCTTACATCAAACTTATAAGTGTCCTTATTGTAACATTTGGTTCCTTTATTTTATTTACAAAACTGTTAATTTACCTGTAGAATAAGTTAAAAGCTTTTGGAGAATACAGATTTATTCATTATTCTGTTTTGTGCTTCTCATAAAGTCTTGGAGGAGGAACATTCCTGGGATTGTGCTGCTTACTAACTGGCTGTGAGACATTTGAAGAAGCTTTGGAGATGGCAGCCAAGGGTGACAGTACTAATGTGGATAAACTTGTGAGGGACATCTATGGTGGAGATTATGAGCGTTTTGGACTTCAGGGCTCTGCTGTTGCATCCAGGTAAAATGAAAATGTTCTTTTGTTTTCTACCAATGTTAAACCCTATGCAGCTGCAAATAAGTTAAAGTATTCTCCTTAAAAGAAGGAAGTCTTTCCATCTTTTACCTTATTTATGCAGTTGTCCTATATACAGTATTTGTTATTCTGTTCAGAGATGTGAGTTTGAGTGGGATGAAGCTAAAGAACCTAAACCTAAGTATCTGAGAGACCTTTCAAGAGGTACATATACATTAGGGTTGAAACATTGTGAGGTTCCCAAGTTCATAACCCGGTAGCCAATATGTTAAAAACTGTTGGTGGTGCAGCAGCAGTGTTTAATGATTATGCATGTTGCATATGTATGTGTTTCAGAGATTGCCAAAAGCTGCAGTTTCATTTGAAAATAAATTATATTATCACTTTTCATCCTTTTTAAACATTTTTAAAATTGCTTTGCTTTTTCTTGCTTCATACTGAACGTTCAGAATTTAATGATAGCATCTAAAATGTTGTCTGTAATAATAAAGGTTTGCACTTAATTCCTCAGAATAGCAAAATTTATAATTAACTTTTCTGTGGGAAGTGGAAGTATGTAAAGAAGCAACCTAATTAAAGCCATATAATAATAATATAGTACATACAGTACATAACTAGGCTGTTCACACTAAACCACAGTCACTGCAGCATATAAAAAGCCACACATTTCTCACCTCTAGTTTATATAGTGTCTTTATTAAAAATACTGAATAGGCTTGGTAGCCACTGAACTCTTAAATGATGCCTTCTTTGTCTGGTTTGATATAATGCAACTAAATAGAAATTGTATGTTCACTGAAGAATTGTTTACTCTTAGAACTTTGAAATGCAGCAAATAACATTATGTATTCAATGAAGAACTGTTGTCATCTTCAAAAGACCTGTATGACTTGGGAAGATGACCAAATAAATAAATAAATCAAATTGCATGTGCACATGTTTTCTTAAGGATTTGGGAGGCTTTTCACAAGAAATCAAAGGCTGATGTTTTCTGTAATTTTCCTCTTTCAAAATCCAACTTAAACAGATGTTAAGAATTGGACGTCCCTGCTGTTTTCATTCTTGGTTGGAAGTGATCTATGTAAATGCTATCCATATGGGTGGTAATAATTACATTTTTATATTTTATCACATAGTTTTGGTCACATGATGAGCAAGGAAAAACGTGATACAATCAGCAAGGAAGATCTTGCAAGAGCAACGCTTGTAACCATCACTAACAACATTGGCTCCATTGCTCGGATGTGTGCTGTAAATGAGGTATGGTGCTGCAGTGACAATTGTTCTTGTTCTGATTTTAAGTAGATGGTTAAAAAATACTCATAGATTGGGTTTTGTAATACATGTGTCCTTTATCTATTTAGCATTATTACTTTTTCTGTGGAGAAAAAAAACACTTCTCATTGTTTTGCTTGATATCAGAGTTTCACCCCATGCTAATACAGTACTCATATAATGTAAATAATGGAATCTGACATCTGTGTCTGAAAATAGCATTATAGTTAAGTGCAACATCTGCAACGAATCCTGTCTGGATCTGAAGAGGCAGTCATTTGTTCAGTTCATTGATTCACGAAGATAGCCTTTGATGTCTTGTTTCTATGTGCTTTCAGCTTCTTTACAGTGTTGCCTTGTGGCTTGGAGATCAAGCAGCATTGTACAGGGCTATCAAAGCACAGAGAGCTGCCTACAGTTTGGGAATGATAGTATCAATATTTAACACTACATTGAATATAGTTTGCAAAAAATGACCTAAAATTAAATTGTGTACTTCTTTGAAAGACATAATCTCTACATGCTACTCCCGTGCTTGCCCTCTGTTTTTATAAGCTTTGTGTGTAGTATTTTTGAGTTTGCTAGGTATGCCGCTTATTGTTCTATAGTTTCTGTAATTCAGCTCTGTTTTTGAGTGATTCCTTTTAAATTCTTACCCAAGTGAGATTATCACAATTGTGAAAGAATGCTTTTCAGTGCATCATTCTGTTTAAGTTCATCATAATTGTCCATTTTAGCTTAGTTCCTTTCATTTCGTGGGATTTGTTCTGTTTTGCTGTTATTAATTCTGTTGGAATACTGCCTGTAAAATAAGTCATTTATTTGCTTCAAAAGATTAAAGATCTAGTCTAGTTGTGACAACGGAAGTATCATTATGATCTGTATTTAAGCTTTCTGGAGTTTTTTTAGTTACAACTAAGACCTGTTGAAGGGCCATCTGAACTCATGAACCAAAAGTTGTAAGCGAATCAGAAATTGAGAGAAGAGCATCTGGCTACATTATGTTAATCTGTATTCCTCTCAGTACAAGAGAGGATTCATAATAGGCATTGTTATAGCAATTTATGTAAAGTTTAACAGCTAAGGGTTGCATACATTAAGAATGAGAATCCCCTGATATATTCTATACCTATTACATATTCAAATATATATTTTTCCTATCCCAGGATTATTCATCTTAGTATGACTTTATATTAACACAAGAATTTTAAGCTATTATCTTCAGGTATCCCTTAAGGCTACTGATTTTATTTTCAACTAGTTTATTAATCAGAGGCAAAATACAACCGTTAATCAAAGTCCTTGTTTAATAAAATGGCCTCCTTTTCATTTCAGGCTGTATAGTCTGGGGTGCATTATAAAATTTGAAGGTCATTAGTCTGAAGAAACTGACCCATTATCGGTTTGTTGAGTGTACGATATATAATTATAGTGTGTACATACATACATACATAAATGCTGTGGCAGATGGCAGGGACCCATGCCCAGTCAGGACGCCCCTTTGACACTGGGTCTGGGGGAGCAGTCATGGGATGCACACTACGTCCCCCAGAACACTTGTTGGCAGCCCCCCTGGGTTGCATCGAGGCCAATATTTTGGAACACAGGAGATCATTCCTGTTGGGCTCCATGGCCACCGTCGGGGGGGTCGAGCTGCATTAATATTATACAAAGTTATTGTCTGTTTTTACCAGCATTATCATCAATCTTTAATTTAATATTGTTTTTTGTATCAGTAAGATGCTGCTGGAGTATGTGAATTTCCCCTTGGGATTAATAAAGTATCCATCCATCCATCCATCCATCCATCCATACATCTCCCTCATTTGGATTGAGTGTTCTCTTTTTTCTTTGCCATGATGATGGTTGGCTTAGGAAATTTCATTCTGTGTCTCCTCACATTTGTATCCCAGTTAATCGGGAAGTCATTGATTTCAGCTGGAAAGTTCCTATACACTCCAGTCAAATTAACGATGTTCAATTTAAATGGGGAAACATGCTACAGTTACATTGTTTCACATTCATTTCCAAGGGTGCCAACAATTGTGGCACATGTGTTTTTGTTAAAAATATGTATTTCTTGAGGAATTAACTTTTTTGAATTAAAAGTCAGATGTTTCTCACTTTTTCAGTGCAGGATGACGGTTCTTCAACAAACAGGGATTTTTTTTTTTCTTACTAATTTTTAAAAGGGGTGCCAATAATGGTGTATGGCACAGTAGACAAGAGCCTGAGATTCTAATAGTGAGATTCTAATCCAAGATATTTGATCCAAGAAGCAGTAGCACTAACTACTCCACTGCAGTGCCACCATGAATCACAAAGGCCCATTCCAGAAAAAAAATCAATGCTATCGATGGAAGGTGAAGGTGAATACTTGTGTACTTCTACCATTCCCAAAAGCTACACAAAGATTAGTCTTCACCAGAGAAGTGATGAGCATCTTATGGCAGTCATAAAACTTTCAAATGGCCACTGCCGATTATCAAGTGCTAATTCATAAGAAAAACAATAATCAAACGAATTTGTGAAAGCAGGAGTAACAGAAAAGCAACAACTCAAGCAAAGTGAAAATCTGTGCAGCTTTCGGGGCAGCAAAACTGAAGCCAAGGTGGAATAATAGAATCTCTATTATCTCAAATCATGAGCATCCAGAAGGTATTCACAGTGCATCACTTTTTCCACATTTTGTTATGTTACATCCTTGTGGTTTACTTGAGGTCTTTGCAAATTAATTAAAAATAAAAAAAAATTGAGAAAGCACATGTACATAAGTATTCACAGCCTTTGCCATGAAGCTCAAAATTGAGCTCAGGTGCATCCTGTTTCCCCTGTTCATCCTTAAAATGTTTCTGCAGCTTAATTGGAGTCCACCTGTGGTAAATTCAGTTGATTGGACATGATTTGGAAAGGCACACACCTGTCTATATAAGGTCCCACAGTTGACAGTTCATGTCACAGCACAAACCAAGCATGAAGTCAAAGGAATTGTCTGTAGACCCCCGGGACAGGATTGTCTCGAGGCACAAATCTGGGGAAGGTTACAGAAAAATTTCTGCTGCTTTGAAGGGCCCAATGAGCACAGTGGCCTCCTTCATCCGTAAGTGGAAGAAGTTTGAAACCACCAGGACTCTTACTAGAGCTGGCTGGCCATCTAAACTGAGCGATCGGGGGAGAAGGGTCTTAGTCAGGGAGGTGACCAAGAACCCAATGGTTACTCTGTCAGAGCTCCAGAGGTCCTCTTTGGAGAGAGGAGAACCTTCCAGAAGGACAACCATCTCTGCAGCAATCCACCAATCAGGACTGTATGGTAGAGTGGCCAGACGAAAGCCACTCCTTAGTTAAAAGGCACATGGCAGCCCGCCTGGAGTTTGCCAAAAGGCACCTGAAGGACTCTCAGACCATGAGAAGGAAAATTCTCTGGTCTGATGAGACAAAAATTGAACCCTTTGGTGTGAATGCCAGGCGTCACATTTGGAGGAAACCTGGCACCATCCCTGCAGTGAAGCATGGTGATGGCAGCATCATGCTGTGGGGATGTTTTTCAGCGGCAGGAACTGGGAAACTAGTCAGGATAAAGGGAAAGATGACTGCAGCAATGTACAGAGACATCCTGGATGAAAACCTGCTCCAGAGCGCTCTTGACCTCAGAGTGGGGCGACGGTTCATCTTTCAGCAGGACAACGACCCTAAACACACAGCCACGATATCAAAGGAGTGGCTTCAGGACAACTCTGTGAATGTCCTTGAGTGGCCCAGCCAGAGCCCAGACTTGAATCCGATTGAACATCTCTGGAGAGATCTTAAAATGGCTGTGCACTGACGCTTCAAAGAGGAATGGGCAAAACTGGCCAAGGATAGGTGTGCCAAGCTTGTGGCATCATATTCAAAAAGACTTGAGGCTGTAATTGCTGCCAAAGGTGCATCGACAAAGTATTGAGCAAAGGCTGTGAATACTTATGTACATGTGATTTCTCAGTTTTTTTTTTATTTTTAATAAATTTGCAAAAACCTCAAAACTTTTTTCACATTGTCATTATGGGGTGTTGTGTGTAGAATTCTGAGGAAAAAAATGAATTTAATCCATTTTGGAATAAGGCTGTAACATAACAAAATGTGGAAAAAGTGATGTGCTGTGAATACTTTCTGGATGCACTGTATATATGTATGTGTGTGTGTGTGTGTGTGTATATATGTATGTATGTATGTATGTGTATATATATATATATATATATATATATATGTAGGATCATTATTAATTTTTTTTATTTTTAGAATAAGTGCTTTGTGTTTTTAACCTGTCTTGTTTTGTAATTGGCAACTTGTTACTTTGGTATATTTATATTTTCACCACTAGATGGCAGCGCTATAAGCACTATTAACTTGATATCAAAAGAAATATTTAGTTAAGTTTCTATTTATTGCAATGTTGATTGTAGATCTGTTCATTACATTAGCAATATAAAATTGAATCAAGACTGCTTATGTTCAAAATATTTCTTGTGTTTTTGTCTTATCATTTGTACAGAAAATAGACCGGATTGTCTTTGTTGGGAATTTCCTTCGAATCAATATGGTATCCACCAAATTACTAGCATATGCAATGGATTTTTGGTCGAAGGGACAACTAAAAGCTCTGTTTCTGGAACATGAGGTACAGTTGTTGATTTCACTCATACAGTGTACAAGGTATGTCAGAAAGAAATTGAAGTTTATGCGATGTACAGCAAGACAAAAACTGGCAGTTTGAGTGGTCACAGGATATTGGTTGATATTCATCTTAGTTTTCTTAATTCAGATATTCCAAGAGAGTGTCATAGGGAGATTGTCTTCATTGCACCTGGCTAATTCAGAGTCTGTAGTCCAGCAAATGTGAAGTTTTTTTGGACATGGAAGGGATTCAGGATAACCAAGAAAACATATGCAGATGAAAACAAACATTAAAACTCTACACATACATTATTTGCACTTGGAATTTAACCAGAGTTTAAAGATGTGAGGAAGCAACTTTAACCAATGCAAAACCATGCTATCCTTGTACTAAATGCTATTTGTTAAATATTTATGAGGAATATGATGTACAGTATCATTTAGATATCAGTTAGTTTGGCTTATAGGATAACAAATATTATTCATTATGAGAACTTAAGAGTCCAAAGATGAATTTTAAAGTACAGAAATCACCCTTCATTGATTACTTGCAGAGCATATACATTTTCAGCACCTCCCTGCTGTCCTAATATTGCCCACACAGAATTTCATCTTCTTCTAAATTTTGAAAGCATTGTTTAAGTTGCACCTATTAGCCACAGTGAATGAAATCCATTTGTATCTATAAGAGTATCTTACATTCACACCGTACAAATTATTAAGTCTATATATATATATGTATATATATATATATATATATATATATATATATATATATATATATATATATATATATATATATATATATATATATATATATATATATATATATGTATATATATGTATATGTGTGTATATATATGTGTATATATAATATGTGTGTGTGTGTGTGTGTGTGTGTGTGTGTATATGTATATATATGTATATGTATATATATGTGTATGTATATATATGTGTATATGTGTATATATATATATATGTGTGTATATACGTATATATGTATATGTACAAAATGTTCTCGAATGTACACATTTACTCTGTGCAATACCTTTACTTTTAGTTAAATGATGTGCTAGGAAGCAGTGTATATACAACTAAATTCAGTTTTCATTTATAGTACAGTGATCCCTCGCTATATTGCGCTTCACCTTTCGCGGCTTCACTCTATCGCGGATTTTATATGTAAGCATATTTAAATATATATCACAGATTTTTTGCTGGTTCGCAGATTCCTGAGGACAATGAGTCTTTTAATTTCTGGTACATGCTTCCTCAGTTGGTTTGCCCAGTTGATTTCATACAAGGGACGCAGATGGCTGAGAAGCTACCCAACTTACTTTTCTCTGTGTCTCTTGCGCTGACTTTCTCTGATCCTGACGTAGGGGGTGTGAGCAGGAAGGCTGTTCGCACACCTAGACGATACGGACGCTTGTCTAAAAATGCTGAAAGATTATCTTCACGTTGCTACCTTCTGTGTGCAGGTGCTTCCTGAAGCGCCATGCTGCACGGTGCTTCACATACTTAAAAGCTCAAAGGGCACTTATTGATTTTTTAGTTTTGTTTTTGTCTGTCTCTCTCTCTCTCTCTGTCTCTCTCTCACCCTGCTCCTGACGGAGGGGGTGTGAGCTGCCGCCTTCAACAGCTTTGTACCGGCAGTGCTTCGCATACTTAAAAGCCAAACAGCCCTATTGATTTGTTTGCTTTGCTCTCTGTTTCTGACAGCGTGTGCTCCTGACACGCACTCCTTTGAAGAGGAAGATATGTTTGCATTCTTTTAATTGTGAGACAGAACTGTCATCTCTGTCTTGTCATGGAGCACAGTTTAAACTTTTGAAAAAGAGACAAATGTTTGTTTGCAGTGTTTGAATAACGTTCCTGTCTCTCTACAACCTCCTGTGTTTCTGCGCAAATCTGTGACCCAAGCATGACAATATAAAAATAACCATATAAACATATGGTTTCTACTTCGCGGATTTTCTTATTTCGCGGGTGGCTCTGGAACGCAACCCCCGCGATGGAGGAGGGATTACTGTAATGAATTAGCAGACAACTAGCACCCTCCCAGCATCCTGGCTTCCTTGTTTTACAATTTTCCTTTTAATTTAAGCAAGGTTATTTTAAACTTAAAGTAATTTTGCATTACAGGAATTATGATACTTGATTTTTAATCCACAAATTATCCATTTAATTTTTGTTTTATAGCTTATTTAAATCAAAACTACAACTAATTTTAATAATTTGATTTATTGATCCAGTTTTCTCCTTTTTGGTTCTCTGTCTGTACACTTGTAATCACACCAGTTTAGGATCAATACAGGTTCCAGATCCTGTTCTAACAGCACTAGGAACAGATCATAAAACAACCCTGGACAAGGTGCAGGGCCTTTATACAAGTGTTTATTAAAGCTGAGGATCCTTTTACTTTTTGAGTTCAAGGAATCTGGGTGTGATTCCATATCGGCTGTGTGGAGATTGTCCATATGTATGGGTGCATTTCAGATATTCTGCTTTCTTTTAACAATATGTTGTTCATAAATGGTTGCAGTATGTTCAGAAGTGTGCCTTACCAGGTGGTGGCATCCCAGGCAAGGGTGTTTTTATCCTTTTTTTAGCCATGCATCTTTGTGACCCCATATCAGAATAATTAAATTAAGGAAAAGGACTAGGTGTAAGGTCTTCTTTCTTTAGAATTTATTTAACTCGGTTTATCATATTGACACTCCTGTACACTTTTTTTTTTTTTTTTTTTTTTAGGAAGTTGGTTATAGTTATTCACAAAGGTCTGTAGAAAATAAAATATGGACAAATAAGTAACAAATAAAGTTTATTACAAATATACGTCAAATTGTACACATAGGCAAATCACTGAGTGGTCACTTTATTGGGTAAATCTTGCTAGTCACCTTTCCCCCCAGTACAACCGTAATTCCTCAGGACATGGACTCAGCAAGGTGCTGAAAAAATGGCATATGGGGGCTGGGGTGTGACAACTGCAGTATCCCTTACATTTGTCATTCAGCTGGTAGTCAGTCTTTTCCCATAAGTTACTTGTACCAGTTCATTTGGAATGTGTATCCCGATTCTCCTTTTTTAGCACCACTCTTATATTTAGTTGAGTGACTGTACAGCTTGATATTTTCATGTATAATGATCCACGAAATGTGGCAGTCGTAATGCACTTGCTTTGATCTGTGTACTGCAACACCCAAAGCCATGTAAATTTTTTACCTTTGTACATGCTTCCAGACAGCTGCTTTATATAAAGAGGACAGCCTGCTCATTTGATAGTATTACTGATTGAGTGAAAAGTGAAGGTGTACAAAAAAGTGACCTTTCCCTGTATAAATATTAGGTACACTTCCACAGTGGGAAGGACGGATGAATATTGAATCTCCAAAGTATACCCTCATGGGGGAAAGCCTTTGGTGCCATAATAGAATAGTCACTTTCCTCAACCAAGCAGTGTAAATAAAATAAGATATAAAATTGCACAGCACTTTGTGTGGCGCACAAATCAAGAGTGGTTATGCTTAAGCCGTGTAAAGGATTTCCAAGGACACATACAGAATGTTATGTACAGTTTTGTTCAAACTAGTGAAAGTCAAGAGAGCAGCATTTCAGTTTAATTAAATTGGAGGATGTGGTGAAAAGTGTTAGTGGTAAAAAGAAATGTAGATGTCACCTGTTACTTTAAAACAAGTTCTTCACTATGATTAAAGAGACATAGATAGAACCTAGATAAAAGTAAGTGCTGTGTAATTCTTATTTAAAGAAGACTGCACATACATAGAGCAAGTCATCTAGCAGAGCAGTTGTAAACACCTTCGGGGTTTTCAGTAATGTGAAAGGATGTAATTGGCTACCTTAATAGTCCATTCTTGTCAAAGTGCCTTACTTGACTATTTGCATTTGAAGTAGTTGATTTTTTTTTTCCCCTAGGGTTTGTACCAAAAATGAAAAATGGCCTAAGCAATATATTTTCATTTAGTGCCATTTGCAAAGGAAGGTAAAAGGTGTACCATCAACAGTGATACAGAATGACTTCAGCAATTCATTTGACATCTAATATATTTAAAGAAATCGTCATTGTCCTAACATACTTAAAAATGTATGATTTTCTTTTTCTCTTTTTAGGGATATTTTGGAGCTGTTGGAGCTCTTTTAGAGCTATTGAAGATGACTGATGACCTCTGAGCCAGAACGTGGAACAGCATCCAACTAACCTGTACATGAATAAGCTGCTTATAGACTTAAGAAAGCCGCATCCCCTGGCAGGAAAGGGCATTTTTGTACTTTCAATGTGTAAATATTGTTAATTATTTTAGATAGTTAATCTAAGTATAAATCTTTTTATCATATGGTGCAAATAAGTTGAAATGAGATAACTTCAAGAATTTGAAGCTAGTTCTTTTAACTGTTATCTATATATACATATGTAAGTATATGTATATATTTGTAATTTGTTTCACACACGTAGAAGTGTGTGTGAATGTTGATTATGACAACTGTCTTTTACCTTTTGCTTTTTTAATTGTTAATTATGTCGGTGCACTAAAGCCAAAATCATCTACTGACTTTTTAAAGAGCCAAATGTTATTATATTGTGCTAGAAATAGAGTACTTGTCTTGTAAATAAGGAAAAATCCCAGGGGAATGGACCTGTTTTCTTCTTGAATCTTTTTTCTAATGTCTTGCGGTTTTGCACGTATGCACTTTCTGTTTGCCGACTCTCCCATAGCATGCATCGTGTATGTCAAGCAGAGCCATTGTAGAAGGGGGAAAAAACAGCTCTAGATCTGTTGCTGGTATTCATCTACACTGTGAACTAATACTGCCTTGAGAATGCATAAAAGGCTAGGCTTTATTGTAGCGATTACAAAATCTTATACACCAACAATTTGAGTAGGACTCTTTCAGTAACAGTGACCTTTCCTTTGTTGGTATTAAAGTAATCACGGGTATTTCCTGTGCCACATTTGCTTGAATATGTGATTTCATTCATTTTATCAAATTTAGTGGAAATCAAATGAGATTTGCATTGTGAGGCTTGTTTTATCAATAATGCATAATAATTTTAGGTAACTCCTTAATATGCAGTAGTGGCTTCTTATGAGTAATGAAACATGCAGATGGCAAAATGTCCAGAAATAAGAGAGTAACTTATTTAGGTAAAGGGGAAGTGTTAGCTTTGGCATCTGAGTTAGAACATTGCTGGGCTGAAACTGAAAATTTACAAGGGTCATCCAGGAAAAATATAAGGCATAATTGTAGCTTTGCTTTTATTATTATAAAGTATTTGTTTCTCTTGAGCTTATTAAAAGTTGGAATCCCCCTCCAATTTATTTCATCCTGCTAGTATTTGTAATACGCTAATCACACCTTTGAGCAACTTTATTGTTATTTATTTATTTATTTTATTTTTATAAATAACCCTAACCTGAAGGGAGATGGAGAGTTGTCTCTAGTTTTTTTAAAGACGTAGCTATATGTGCACGAACTCCTTTGCTTAAAATGTATTGACCCTTCCACTTTCTCATATGCTAAGATGACACATAGTCAGTTAACATTCCCTGTTTAAAGTGTAATTTCAAAAGGGATGAATTCATGACTTGTACCTTTTGAGGAGTGAAGTGATATTCTGACTTTTGACTTTTGACCGAAAATGGTCTAAGGGATCAGAAACGTTTTCTTGATGAGAAAAAAAAACATGTGCGCCCCTCGGTCATTTCCTTCTTCTAACACATCTGCACAGTCTCCTAATTTTGCAAACATTAATTAATAATCTTTCCCAAATACTGTCAGATTTCTAAATACTAAGCCAAGGTTCGTTGAAAAGCATCCATTTTGATTTTGTGGTATCTTGTTTGAATTTCTAATGAGCATATTTGCATACCCATATTAATCATTTATAGCTCTGAGACTTTTGCACTTGCTTGTTCTTTGTCTAAATGTACTGTAAACAGTCTAGCCGCTTTTGGCTTTCCCCGAACTGCAGCATGTTATAATTCACTGTCAAGTATTGTCTAGGAACATATTTCTTAATTAATTTGTTCGTGTTTTCAGTTAACAGTTCCCAAGTATTTATAAATAATGAGGTATTAAAGGGGTTGAAATGTGTGAAGCATTGTCATTAATACACAAGATAAACATTATTGACATGTGGTTTGTGTACTTGTATTTGATGCTATGTTTCAGAGTTATTTAGTGCAAGGCTGGTTTCCCTTTAGCTTCTGAAGGAAATTAGCTCAAGGAGGTACATAATCATCTGGCTTCTCTTACCAATATATTTAAATCGAATCTAGGTCATCTTATTAGCTTTAATTTAAAGCTGGTCTTTCAAGTAACATTCTAATTATTTGTTACTTACCTGTTAGCACACTTTATGTGGATTGTAGTCCATTAAAGCCAGGGGTTTATTTCATGGCAGAATTGAGCATCTAGTGAGCTGTTTTAGAAATTTATAAAGGTTGAATTATTTTGGAAAGGTATACAATGAGATTAGAGTCAAAGTCAGACATCAACATGCTGTATTTATGCAACAGATTCAGCACTGACGGTAGTCAGCTGTGTAGACAATTCGGAGAAAAAAGCTAAGATGTGAATTCAGATTTTTGGTAAAATGGGTCCATTCACATTTTGATGTTGTTCATTTTCCATCAGATATCGCATTTGTATGTGTTTTTTATTCATTTTTATTTCATTTTAATTACATTTCATGACTGCATCTTGATTTCAAATGAACACTACAAAGCTATTCACCCTGTGAGTCACTCTCCAAACAAATCCTCATTTTTCTCTGCCTTAGTGACCCTGTTTGCTGCACAGTGTTTAGGAAAGTGACCTTTCTTTGATCGTCCACACAAGGGTGACCTACAGTAAATGAACCAAAAGCCTTGCATTCTTCTTTGAGGACAGAATCTGAAACCTGCTGTTAAATTCTGCCTCAACCTTTAACATACACGAGTCCATGAGTTTCAAAAAGAGAGGAGAAAGAAGACAAAATGTTTAAGTGTTTGCCAGAAAAAACTTTTGTCAAAAAACTAGGCTGGGGTCCAAAATCCTCGAAGTGTTTGTTATTGTCTCCTCCCCATCATACTCAGTGGTGCGTTGAATTCTCACAAGAAGAACATCTACTACATCAACATCAAAATTTACATAGGTCTACATTTTACATTATCCCAGTGGAACTCAGAATTTTTAAATCACAGCAGTAAATGTTTAGTGTACAAATTTTGTTTAAAGCAGAGAGGTTGCACATATTATAAGTGAAGTCTGACTTCAGTGTCTGGCAGCAGTTGTATTTCACATTTACTGAAATGGTGCTTTAAAAGAATGATTAATACACACTTTTCACATTTATTTTATGTTAAAAATGACTTAATATGATGGTTTCCCTAATACTTACTGTAAAGTATTGTGACATGCCATTGGACTCCTTTTCAGATATTTAGAGTTTCAATGTCTTAACAATTATCTTAATGAGCATTTTCTAATTCCTGTAATCCTGTAAGCCAGTATCATCGGGTTTTATTTTATTAGAGAATTGCCTTCAGCAATCAGGTAACTTTTGGTTGGCTGATGTTTCATATGTTAAAACAGAAATTTAAAATAGCTTTATGCATTCTTCATGCCTCTGTGCACAGAAGTAAAAGATACTTTGGTAAATGTATCAAAACTGCATTACTACAGTGATCACGCCAACATACACGCAAATCTTGTGCTGAAATATTTCCAGCCATTGTTTTTTTTTTTTCTAAAATTCTTATGGTATAATTTAACCTAAGCAATTATAAGTTGCTTCAATTTTAAGCCAAAAAATTGTTTTCTTGTCTTGCCACTTGCACTGCCTTTTGATGTGTATATTTTTGATGCCTGTAATCTCAAAAGTTCATTTTTTCCTCTTCATAGATTTTATAGCGAGAATTTTTTTCCCATTCCATTGCATTGATAGTGTTGATGCTTTGTTTGTGCCTATTTTTGTGGAGATTTGGTTTTCCACCAATGCCGTAATGAAATATTGTGTAAGAATGTTATTCAGTCATTAATGTGAATGTGGTTGCATGAATCCAATGTTGGACTAGTGAGCTTATGCTGATCATGACTTTTGTTAACATGATCTACAATACTTGCATTTTTTTGTTAACTGATAGTTTAGGTAAGATTTAACACTATCTGAAAAAGATCAGTAGGGGGCAGGAACCCTTTGTTTTTTGATGACCTGAGATGAATATAACAACACTCTACATCAGGGGTGAGCAAAGTCATTCCTGGAGGGCCGCAGTGGCTGCAGGTTTTTGTTCCAACCCAGTTGCTCCATAAGAAGTGGTTATTGCTCAAGTAACACTTCTGCTTAATTTTAGTTGTCTCACTCATTACGATTTTGAACCCTTATTGCTTATTTTAGTCTTAAACAGCTGTATTCTTGGTTTTTTTAATTACTCCTTATTAGCAATCAGATGCAAATGACAAAAGAGACCAGCATTTCTCCATTTAGCTTGTTACCATTTACACCTGTGTGTGTTTATTGTGCACTATTTTGTTTTAATTAAATACTTGGAATGAAAGTGAAAAGAAAAAAGTGAAGCACTGAGAATTACTCATCTGTTTTAGACTTCAAATCATTTGGATGATATTCTTAGAAAGGAAAAAAAATCTAGGATATGAGAATTACCTGACCTAGCAGAGTTAAAGCACACTAACAGGCCCTGAAATTAAATAATTGACAAGGATTTTTTTTTTTAATTAAGCAACTGGATTGGTACAAAAACCTGCAGCCACTGCGGCCTTCATGGACTGACTTTGCCCTGCTCTACATGATAATACTAGGTCATGGGCCTTTCAGGTCCCCAGGAAATAGTCTGAGAGATCCATCAGATATAATAACGCAAGGTGCTTGGTCAAATGTTTTAGTGGTGTACCCCAGTGGTCCAGCAGATATTGTTTGTGTGGGTGGACGAGTGTGTTGTTCTGTTGTTTTGTGTGGTGGTGTTTTGTTTTTTTTCCCCAATGAGAAAGTAGATTACATATTATTCCGTGATAGTCACTTGCATAGACAGTGGAATATATGGTACTTGTGATAATTGTGTCTTTCGTGCTCCCTGAATGTATCACCTTTGAGTCTTTTTTTCAGTTATGTCACGGTTCGTGTAGCTTTACTCTTCAGACCGTATCTTTCTGTAAGGTTCCTGCTTCTGGAAAAGTGAACCTGAAGCATGTAACGAAACTTCTGTCAGTAATCTGCTGTTCTACAATGTGTAATTTGCATGGTCAAATCTGACTTTAGAATACATGACCTAGCATTAAGCAAACATGGAAGAAAGTAATTATACTGTATGTGTGCAATGTGAACATGCAATAATAATATGGTAGAATTCTCATTCTGTAGCATCAGCAAGCAAATTTAGATTTGAAATTTGCACCTTTTGAAGCCTACCAACATGCTTTACATTTGATCTTGAAGGTACTGTACAATGGCAGTTGACTTTCCTGCATCTTTTTTTTTTTTTTTTTTAACAACTAGATTAAAGTTTGCCCTGAGCCGTAGTCTTTTTACAGGACCTATTGTATTATGTAGCAAAATGTTTAAATATTTAATTACATTTGCGGTGTTTTAAAAATCCTATTTAATAAGAATGTTGCAGAAGAAACATTGAATTTTACTCTGCACTAACGTTTTATATATATATATTGTGTACTAAATGGTGAAGGTTTAAAGCTTTCCATTTTCCTCTTTCAGTTTTACTAATCTTCAGTGTGACCAGCATAATCAGTCAGATTTGTACTGTGTGTACACAAAATGGGTTGCAGTTTTTTGACCAGGCATTTCCAAAAGTGTAATTCTCATGCTTACTGGATGTAACTGCGTAATTAAACTACATCATTGTAATTGTACTGTCGATAACAGTACAAGTGTCATAACATTTTTCCTACCTCGTGTTCAGTCGTGGCCAAAAGTTTTGAGAATGACACAAGTATTGGTTTTCACAAAGTGTGCTGCTTCAGTGTTTTTAGATCTTTTTGTCAGATGTTTTATGGTATACTGAAGTATAATTACAAGCATTTTGTTTGTCCACCCACTTCTTGAAGATTGACCACAAGTTCTCAATGGGATTAAATTCTGGTGAGTTTCCTGGCCATGGACCCAAAATTTCAATTTTTTTGTTCCCCAAGCCACATAGTTATCACTTTTGCCTTAAGGCATAGTGCTCCATCATGCTGGAAAAGGCGTTGTTCATCACCAAAATGGTTGATTATGCAAGAATGGACTGCCCTCAGACCCTGTGTTCAGATTCAGCGGGTTGGAAAATGGATGGATGGTTGGACTGCCCTCAGTCAGGATTTGGCCCAGAACTTGAATAACAGCATAACATGATGAATTGCAGAGATCTTGAAAAGGTAGGACCAACACTGCAAATATTGACTCTTTGCATAAACTTAATGTAATTGTCAATAAAAGCCTTTGAAACTTATGAAATGCTTGTAATTATACTTCAGTATTCCATAGAAACATCTGACAAAAAGATCTAAAAACACTGAATTAGCAAACTTTGTGAAAACCAATACTTGTGTCATTCTCAAAACATTTTGGCCATGACTGTACATCATTGTTCATGATAAGAGTAAGTTAGTGTCATTCAGTGAATTCAGCATGCAATAATTATTAATGGATTTTCCCAAAAAACTATGCAAGATAAACAAAGTAAACAATCTTCATTATCTGTATTTTGTTTCTGCCAATAACCAGATTGCTATCAAAAATTACTGTAATGTTAGCATACTGTATTTCCTGAAAAATGTATTTTTGAAAAATGTATGTGTGAATATAACAATTCATTTTCTTTTATTAATTTATGATGGCATTGATTCATTTGTGGAGAATACTTGCTAAATATCACTTCATGTTCTGTGTAAACGAATAAAAATGGTTGGCCTTGTCTTTGTCCTGCTGAAATAGTGTCCAGTCCTGTTATGATTCTGTATTTGTAACTTATTGCAATAAGACTTCTGACTAACCGTGTGTTCAGTGAAGTTTTCTACAACGACTACAGTCTTACTTGCAAGTGTTCCATGCCTGTGTAAAACTTTTTATCCATGTTACAACTGATGTGTGCATTTAACAGCTCTAATGTTAAAGAACCTTTTCCTAATTAAATGAAAAGTATTGTGAAGCAACCATAGTGTGACCTCAACATTTTATTTTTTGAAGATGACCATTTTATGCAAGTTCACAATTCCAACATAATGCTGATTTTATGGAAAAGCAATTTTCAATTAAAATGTGCAGCTGAGACGCACAATTGTTATTAAAAGAACTTACTTTTACTTTATGAGAAAAACATACCAAGTTTAACAAAATTCCTTTTCCTCTTTTTCTAAACCAGTTGGAGTTTCAGATTTGCAGGTAGCTTGTCTGTTCAGCATTGGACATAAAATAAGAACCACCCCTGGATATCTTGCTGATCTATCCTAGGACATATTTGGATTGTTCCACTTTAAAAAGCCAAACCAAATCTGACTGGGCCAGGGTTCAAAGCCACTCTCCTTGTAATTTTAAGGCATGCTGTCTTGTATTGTTTGAACTATTTATGTTTTAGTTTAGGGTTGTGAGGTGCTGGTTTCTATGCTGGGAACACTGGGGCACAGGGCCAACATAGGGTATGTTTATTCATACTGGTCAGTTTAGTATAACCAATTAACCTAACTGGAAGCAAATTTTGCAGACATAAGGAGAAGGTGTTCCAACCAGGCAGTCCCTAGGCCTCCAGATTCAGACTTCTGACTTTGGAGTTCTGCGGCAGAAACCTAACCACTAAAATTTCCTTATTTCTTTTCAGTACTATTTTTAATTTATTAACACACCAATTTTGGCTGTTAAATTTAATATTCCCTTAATTATCTCTACCTTCTTCACTGTATTTTATCTTTACAGAATTCCACCCATATAGTCCCATTTAGTTTCGTTCTTACAGGTACCAAATAAATGAATCTGCCTAGGTTTATTCTTACTTTTTCAAGTTACATTTTTGAGAACAACTCTGAAGGATACACTAAACAAAAAATAATGCCCTTCTCCATTTCTTGCAGTATAAGTTTAAATTTGCATCTCGTGGAAACACTCCACATACCTTATGAATTTCCTGTCAAAGTACCAAATCTGGCTTCGGACCAAATTTAGAATATCCATTTGTTTCAATGTGCTTTCTCAGTCTTGGGGTAGGGGTCAATATTTTAATTTTGTTTTCATATATGGTGTTAAAAGACCTTAAATCCAAGTGATCCCTCTTCACCTTTTTTGTGATGTTCATTTTGCATGTTTACAATTTTCCATTTTTATGACCTGCAATTTATTCTGAAAGCTAAGCTGTATTCAACTTGCTGACCTTCCAGATCACAGTCTAAAGTTGTTGATTTTAGCTTTTAGTTCTGAAGAAATCATAGAATTGACAGACCTACAGTATTTGAACAAGCCACAAGTGTTTGTTGGTTATCCAAAAATAACCTGTTATCCTTTTCGATGAAATCCTTAAAACTATTTAACCTGCAGGCACAGTGTTTGGAGTAGAAATGCTGCAGATGAGGTGCTAAAGCAAGTTCCGACTGTCAGGCTCTAAAACATGAAGAAGCAAAAAGAGTAGTGCAAGTTTTATCCAGGTGAAATTCCTAATCCATTCATCCCTTGTTTAATATGGGGGCTTAATGTAAGTTTAGGAGCCTATCTCATCAGTTTTAGTTACAAGACAAGAACCACCCCTGGTTGATTTGCCAGTTTACCACAGGGCAAAGGGCACCTTTACCCACACCAGGTCTATTAATTTAACAACACATCTTTAAGATGCACGAGGAAAACCCACACAGGGAGAGCCTAGACCCAGCACTTTGGAACTGCAATGCTGGAAAAATTCCCCTGCCTGATTCCTTAATATATCAGCATTCAATTACTTACTTTTAGCAAGTGTGGCATAAGGCCGGGACGCCACCATACTGGAAGGACCGGGGGAGGAAGCATATCCAGAGCAGTACCTCCCCCAGAATACCAGGTGGCATCCCCTGTGCCTCAGGCTCCATGGGAATTGGAGTTGGATACCGCCATGTTGGGATCCGTTGGCACCTCCAGGTGGTGCTGCAGCTACTGCTGAGCCCTGCAGTGCAAATACAAGACATAAACAGAGAAATGCCATGTGGTGTACTGTATTGCAAACATGGAAAATTGTAGATCATCCTGTTCTGGAGCCTGATCGAAATGCAAATCTGGGCTGTAATTACAGGGTTGTGCTACACTTTATTCAGCATATAGTTAAATCATTGACAATATCCAATCATGCTGCAGGAAGAAAAACGACTTTATTTTTAGGTCAAATTCCTCCAGATGGTGACTAAATCCTATTAGGCAGAAAACATCATTTTGCAAATATTTGTGAATATTTGGAAAACCCTCTTTTACACATAGAAAATGTAAGTTTACTGCAGCTTGCTTGTTTAAACATGTCAGGGTGACCTGGCAATACCTGGTACCATTTATACATATACTGTAGTGCCAGGAAAGGGGTGAGTGTCCGAAGTGGCTTACAAAGCCACCAATGGCAGTTAATTTTTTTTAAATAAATGAGAGAGTAGCGGGGGGGGGGGGGTGTTATTGTTCATGTATTTCTTAATGTTGTTAGAATCACAAAGTCACTAACAATGTAGTTTTTTCCAATTCAGGGGGGTGGGGGGCTCTTGCCCGTTCCAGCAGCAAGGCAGTGAAGAGCTCTGAACACGGTGCCAGTCTCATCACAGGGCTCACATACAACCACAGTTGGAACTGGTTTGCCAGCGAGGGCTAACTTAACCATTGTTGCCACGCTCAGGTGAAGCATACCAGTTAAGGGGTGAAACGCTTGTGACCGACTGAAGATCCACTAAGGAATACCATCAAGAAGACAAACGCTTGGCTGACAGGTTCAAGTAGCCCCTGCAGTTTCTTCTTGTAATTAAGTGTCTTTGATGTTTCCTTCACCTACAGTCCCCACCACTATTATTGACACCCCTTGTAAAAATTAGTAAGCAGGGTTAGAAAAAAATCACAAGTTCATTCAAAGAAAAACAAAGCCCTCATCAAAAGCACATCTGCCATAATTGTTGGCACCCCTGCATTTAATACTTTGTATAACCTTCCTTTGCCAATATAACACCATTAAGTCCTCTATTGTAACCTTTTATAAGGTTGGAGAATGCACAGTATGGTATCTGAAACCATTCTTCTTTACCTAATCTCTCCAGATCATCCAGGGTCCTACGCACTCTCCTGTGTACCCTTCTCTTCAGCTCACTCCACAGGTTTTCAGTAGGGTTCAGGTCAGGGGACAGAGATGGCCATGGCAGACTTTTGATTTTGTGGTCAGTTAACCATTGCAGGGTTGTTTTGGGCATGAGTTATCCTGCTGGGAGATCCAATGACAACCCAGTTTTAGTTTCCTGGCAAAGGCAGCCAGGTTCTAATTTAAAATCTCCTGATATTTCATGGAATCCATGATGCCATGTACCCTAACAATGTTTCCAGGGCCTTTGGTGGAAAAACATCACAGAACCTCCACCATATTTCACAGGTTCTTTATATTATAGCCATCCTTATTTTTTACACCAAACCCACTTTGTGTGTTTATTGCCAAAAAGTTAAATTTTTGTTTCATCAGACCGTAGAACTTGGTTCCAGTCAAAGTTGTAACATTTTCCAAACTCCAGGCGCTTATGTTTGTGGATAACTGACAGAAAAAGCTTCTTTCTGACATACCTTCCAAATAAAGTGTTGGCTTGAAGATGCCGTCTGATGGTGGTTCCAGAGACTCCATAATCCCTGGGTTTTACTTTTTCTTGCAGTTTGCCAACAGTGGTGGCTCTGAGGCTAGGGATCTGCACTGGCAATTGGAAGTTTGCTGGTTCGAATCCTATAAATGCCAAAAGAGACTCTGCTCTGTTGGGCCCTTGAGCAAGGCCCTTAACCTGCAATTGCTGAGCGCTTTGAGTAGTGAGAAAAGCGCTATATAAATGCAAAGAATTATTTTATTATTTATTAACAGTGATCCTTGGAGATATTATTGCCTCTCTTACCATCCTTCTCACTGCATGTGGGGGTAAAATAAACTTGGGTCCTCTTCCAGACAAGTTTGTCACAGTTCCACTTGATGTCCACTTTTTTTTATCATTGCCCTAACTGTAGAAATTGTCATTTTCAGTTATTCCCAAGTTATGAAGTGCAACACACTTCTCCCTCATTTGGATTGAGTGTTCTCTTTTCTTTGCCATGATGATGGTTGGCTTAGGAAATTTTCGTTCTGTGTCTCCTCACATTTGTATCCCAGCTAATCTGGAAGTCATTGATTTCAACTGGAAAGTTCCTATACACTCCAGTCAACTTGACGATGTTCAATTTAAATGGGAAACATTCTATAGTTACATTGTTTCACATTCATTTCCAAGGGTGCCAACAATTGAGGCACATGTGTTTTTGTTAAAAATATTTATTTCTTGAGGAATTTACTTTTTTCAATTAAAAGTCAGATGTTTCTCATTTTTTCAGTGCAAGATGACGGTTCTTCAACAAACAGGGATCTTTTTTTATGATCCTTCTTAATAATTTTTAAAAGGGGTGCCAATAATGGTGGAGGGCACAGTAGACAAGAGCTGGAGACGCTTAATAGTGAGATTCTAATCCAAGACATTTGATCCAAGAAGCAGTAGCACTAACTACTCCACTGCAGTGCCACCATGAATCACAAAGGCCCATTCCAGAAAAAAATCAATGCTATCGATGGAAGGTGAAGGTGAATACTTGTGTACTTCTACCATTCCCAAAAGCTACACAAAGATTAGTCTTCACCAGAGAAGTGATGAGCATCTTATGGCAGTCATAAAACTTTCAAATGGCCACTGCCGATTATCAAGTGCTAATTCATAAGAAAAACAATAATCAAATGAATTTATGAAAGCAGGAGTAACAGAAAAGCAACAACTCAAGCAAAGTGAAAATCTGTGCAGCTTTCGGGGCAGCAAAACTGAAGCCAAGGTGGAATAATAGAATCTCACAGAAGATCTGGCCATTTGAGAAGTTCATTTATCTGTCTGTTTTCCAAAATCAGAACTGAGTGGCACCACTTTTTTTAATTGTGGGTCTCTCTAACCCCCCCTCTTTCCCCACAAGCAAAAGAAACAATGCTGCTTTACCAGGCATTATTAAAACCAAAATCATTTAATCAAGTTCTCTGCAAAAAGACCAAAATATGTAACCCGCCATGTAGCTGATACATTGTATTCATAACCTTCTTTCATTTTTTTCTAGCATGGAAACAACCTTTACACATTTTTTTCCTTTTGCAGATACACACTGACAAGCTGTTCAATAACTCCAACTTGCAGTTTGTCAATGGGTTGTGTGGTGACAAACATATTGAAAGGGCTGCCTTCCAGCTCTAAATTCTTCAAATCCTGTGTAGAGTGTCAATGTTCCCCTTATGTTAATAATAAAACCTACAGTGCACAGCAATGTATAATACTTGTGGGGGCTTCTGTGCAAGACCACTTGATAGAGCTAAGAATGCAAGTTGTATTTTTTTTCCTTGTGTGTCCATATTTATATATATCATTTTCTGCTTTTGCTAAAATGTCTACATCATGTTTAGGGTACTGCTAGCCTATGATGTACACTATTTACTGTATATCATCTCCATCCCAGTGCTTGCGTTAATTTACTTATAATCAAATTGACCTTCATGAACTTTCCAGTTGGTAATCGACTGTGAGTAAAATACAAGCAGGAGTTACAGCTTTAAATAATGTATTATTGATAATATTCATAAAATAATAACAATAAGCAAAGTTCAATGGATATTGGCAACCATTCAAACTGGTAAATGCTGGATGTGTAGTTTCAGGCGGTACACAGACTTGTAGTCACTTTAAATGTCTCTAGTTGATGGCTCAAAGGCCAGAAGTCCACATGACCATCATCATCAAGTTCTTCCATGTGAACCCTGAATACAATGAGGACTGATTGAGGTCATTTATGTTAGGTAGAATACCTAGAGTGGGCTGGGCGGTCTCGTGGCCTCGGAACCCCTGCAGATTTTTTTTTTTCTTCAGCCATCTGGAGTTTTTTTGTTTTTTCTGTCCTCCCTGGCCATCGGACCTTACTTTTATTCTATGTTACTTAGTATTGCCTAATTTTAATTTTTATATTTTGTCTTTTTTTCTCTTTCTTCATCCTGTAAGGCACTTTGAGCTACATTATTTGTATGAGAATGTGCTATATAAATAAATATTGTTGTTGTTCTAGTAGTTAAGTCATCATTTCTAGCTTTTTTCAGGACAGGCTGCAGGCTTGTCTCCTGAGATATGGCTGCTGAGCTGTGCTCTTCAGTGTGCTGTCCTTTTCAGGGTAGCGGAGAGACAGAGAAGGGGAGGGGTAAAGCAACCAAATTTACACATTCTCTGTTGTGAGAAGGCAAGCCAAATGACACCTTTTATTGGCTAACTAAAAATATTACAATAAAAGGTGTCATTTTGCTTGACTTCTCGTTACATCCGTAATGGCTAACATGGTACAACACCCCAGTACTACATACATTCTCTGTTCAAATCCTATAGCCAAAAGGGCATCGTAGTACAGAACGGCCTCTGATCAAACCCAAACAGCCAACTTTAGACCAATAGAATTCTGGTGCGGCACATCCCCCAGTTACGGGCTGGATGATAAATTAGACTGGACTGCCAGTACTGATGCTCTGTGTAAGAAAGGACAGAGCAGGCTATACTTCCTTAGAAGACTGGCATCCTTCAACATCTGCAAAAAGATGTTGCAGATGTTCTATCAGACGGTTGTGGCGAGCGCCCTCTTCTACGTGGTGGTGTGCTGGGGAGGCAGCATTAAGAAGAAAGATGCCTCATGCCTGGACAAACTGGTGAGGAAAGCAGGCTCTATTGTTGGCATGGAGCTGGACAGTTTGACATCTGTGGCAGAGCGACGGGCGCACAGCAGGCTCCTATCAATTATGGAGAATCCACTGCATCCACTAAACAGTGTCATCTCCAGACAGAGGAGCAGCTTCAGCGACAGACTGCTGTCATTGTCCTGCTCCACTGACAGACTGAAGAGATCATTCCTCCCCCAAACTATGCGACTCTTCAATTCCACCTGGGGGGGTAAACGTTAACATTATACAAAGTTATTGTCTGTTTTTACCTGCATTATTATCAATCTTTAATTTAATATTGTTTTTTGTATCAGTATGCTGCTGCTGAAGATTGTGAATTTCCCCTTGGAAATTCTATCTATCTATCTATCTATCTATCTATCTATCTATCTATCTATCTATCTATCTATCTATCTATCTATCTATCTATCTATCTATCTATCTATTTTCACACCTGCCCCCAAAAAGCATTTGTTGAGTGAAGCTTGCCAGCTAACTAGTTTGGCTTTCTTGTGGGGGTTTAATTGAAAGAGTCCTGCAGAGAATCACATGGCAGACCAGTTTGAGGCACTTCCCCCCAAGTCTGCCATAAATTCCTAAGTCAGTCCTAAAGCCTGGGGGGGAGGGCTTTAAAACATGAAAGCTTCTCACCAATGAAGCATTAATATTTCATTGTTTTGTCTAAGTTATAAATAAATACATACAAAATATTTATCAACTTATATACAAAATTTCACACCACAACAACAGTTTACCCGATTTCCTCACCCAGTCCAACCAGAGACAGTCTTATAAGAACAATTGATATGGTGGCTGCACATGCCAAGCATTCAGAAAAGTCACCTCGCCAAACTGGACATGTTGCTCTCTCTGTGGCCTCCCAATGCAACATGGAGTCTGCAGCGAGTCTGAAGGATAGGCGCGCAGTGCCCCCATGCTGCTTCAAGTGTGGGGAACACAGGCATACCTCCCCCAACTGTCTTCCACCTGGAGATCCCATGGACTGCAGCTGGGTGAAAGGAGAGAGGTACGGTGCTGTTGCTAATCCTTTGTCTGTTCCTTGCACACGAGTTGTGTTAGTTAATGGCATAAGGTCACCTCACTTATCGATACCGGCAGCAACATTCCTATTGTCACTCACCGTTTGGTGTTAATGCAACAATGGCCTGTGGGAAGGACCAGTCTAACCTGTATTTATAGGGAAACCCGCTGGTATCATTCCACCACTTGTGTAATTAACTTTGATGGTTCCTTGAGGGCGTTGCAGGTGGCAGTACTTAGAAATCACCAATTTTCAGTGATATTAGGGCAAGACTGATAGGTATAGCACAAACCACTCCAATAAAATCATTGGGCCTGGTTACAGACAGAGATCACCTGCCCTAAACTGTCTCCATGCCATGTACACAGCTAGTCATGAGGAGTCGTGGCCATTCAGTGTGATAGGGTTGCATACATGCCAGCACAGATAGCCACATCATCCTCTGTCACAGCCTGGGACTCTGCCCATTGAGGTCATCTCAGACCTGCTCACAGATTACATTTTCAATTAAGACAAACACCAGCCTTCATTAAAAGGGAGCAGTGGAGTGATGACTCCCTTAAATTTGCTAGAAATGCAGTAGTTTTGGTAAACAGCCCTATGTCTACCCATTATGGCCTTCAAACCGAGAAAGGTACCAGCAACCAACCTGGCTGGGATGCCTGTCCATCCACTCAGACACATACAACTGTAAAAAAATTAATTGGTGCAGTATGAATATTTCATCTGTTAGATGTTTTGGAGGTAGCACAAATTTTACATACTGCCTTTAATTACAGTTGAAAAAAAAAATTTAAAATAGCCTTTTTATGTTCATAGAGTTACCTTTGTCTTGCCTCACCCATTGATGCTCAGAATCATGTGAGCAGCTAATAGAGTTTGTACCCAAAAACAACAGAGCTCACAAATAATGATGTGACAGGGCATACTTGAAACACATCAGACCTTAATGGGAAAAAAAAATCATGCTGAATATCTGTACTGATACGGACTGGGTAATGTGTTAGGAATGAAAGGATGCCATATCGTTTGATGGAAATGAAAATTATCAACCTACAGAGGGCTGAAGTCAAAGACACCCCAAAAATCAAAGTGAAAAAATGATGTGGCAGTCTGGTCCATTTTACCGACATTTCATTGCAGCAACTCAGAATCATACACAGTAGTTTGTATGGTCCCCGCATGCTTGTATGCATGCCTGACAACGTCGGGGCATGTTCCTAATGAGACGACAGATGGTGTCCTGGAGGATCTCCTCCCAGATCTGGACCAGGGCATCACTGAGCTCCTGGACAGTCTGAGGTGCAACCTGGCAGCGTCGGATGGACCGAAACATAATGTCCCAGAGGTGTTCTGTTGGATTTAGGTCATGCAAACGTGGGGGCCAGTCAATTGTATCGATTGCTTCATCCTTCAGGAACTGCCTGCATACTCTCGCCACATGAGACCGTACCGCATTGTCATGCACCAGGAGGAACCCAAGACCCATTGCACCACCATGGGGTCTGACAATGAGTCCAAGGATTTCATCCCGATATCTAATGGCAGTCAGGGTGCCATTGTCTAGTCTGTAGAGGTCTTTGCATGGATATGCCTCCCCAGACCATCACTGACCCACCACCAAACCGTTCATGCTGAATGATGTTACTGCCAGCATAATATTCTCTACGGCTTCTCCAGACCCTTTCACGTCTGTCACGTGTTTGGGGTGAACCTACCAATTCTGGTATTCTATGGCAAATGCCAACTGATCTCCTCGGTGTCGGGATGTGAGCATAGGCCCCACTAGAGGACGTCGGGCACTCAGGCCACACTCATGAAATCTGTGTCTGATTGTTTGGTCAGAGACATTCACACCAGTGGCCTGCTGGAGGTCATTTTGTAGGGCTCTGGCAGTGCTCATCCTGTTCCTCCTTGCCCAAAGGAGGAGATGCCAGTCGTGCTGCTGGGTTAAGGACCTTCTACTGCTCTCCTAAAGTAAATGCCTGTTTCCTGGAATCTCCTCCATGCCATTGAGACTGGGCTGGGAGACACAGCAAACCTTCTGGTAATGGCAAATATTAATGTGCCATCATGGAGAAGTTGGAGTACCTGTGCAACCTCTGTAGGGTCCAGGTATCACCTCATGCTAACAGTAGTGACACTGACTGCAGCCAAATGCAAAACTAGTGAAAAAACAGTCAGAAAAGACGAGGAGGAAAAAATGTCAGTGGCCTCCACCTGTTAAACCATTCCTGTTTTGGTGGTCGTCTCATTGTTGCCCCTCTAGTGCACCTGTTGTTAATTTCATTAACACCAAAGCAGCTGAAACTGATTAACAACTCCCTCTGCTACTTAACTGACCAGATCAATATCCCAGACGTTTCACTGACTTGATGCTATGCTCTGATTAAAAAGTGTTCAATTAATTTGTTTGAGCAGTATACATAAAACAAGTATTTTCGCGTGCTAAAATGATATAGCACACACACAAATACCAGTATGAGACTTATATAAAATCGATTAGAGAATGTAAAAAACTGATAGAATTCATAACCAAAACCAACATATAACGCGCATGAAACCAGTACAAGATGTGCATGGAACTGGTATAGTGCATACACAAATCATAGGCATATCAATTGCATTAACACTAGACAACATAATTCAAATGGAAATCAAAAGCATATGAGTGCAAACCACTCACAAACTAATTATCAATGCACATGAACCATTGACACACACGTGCAAATTAGTAAGTGCAAACCCGTAGTGTTTGTGTGTGTGTGCATGTGTGTGTGTGTGTATATATATATATATATATATGTAATAGGGGGCTCCGCCCCCTGCTTGCGTTGCTCGCCCACCCCCGGGTTTGGTTAACCTGATATACAATTTAAAGAGATTATTTTCATTTCATTCATTTTTTATTTCTTTATATTTGCAAGTAATAAAGCTGTGTTATTCACCCTCCCCCCTGGGGAGTGCTACGCGCCAGCCACTTCGTGTCTCTGCCCCTCGCGTTGTGAAGAGGGGGGCTGAACGCATGCTAAGGAGAAGCGGTCGCTCCTCTGAAACCCCCTCTTAAATGGTGATACAGTGGGAAACATACATTTTTTTTTTACCTCCTCTATGCTCGATCAGCTGGCTTGCTGCTTCTGCTTGTGCCATGATGCATGATCTGCATGTCGCACTGTGCATCGAACATTTAAAAGCCCGTACAGCAGCTGTCCTTTTGTCTCACTTCATTGTCTCGCAGGATGTTAAAGTGCAAAGAAAATCACGTCTCGACCCAAGATTTTTTTATTATAACAGATATATACACAGTATATATATATATATATATATATATATATATATATGTATTTATATGTGTGTGTGTGTGTGTATATATATATATATATATATATATATATATATATATATATATATATATATATATATATATATATATATATATATATATATATATATATATATATGTTTAAGTATATGTGAGTATATACAAACCAAAACAGTTCAAACACAAAACAATAACACACACCAATACAACTCCTATGAATGAAACAAGTACTGCACAAACACAAACCAATTAACTTTGTATGCAAGCAGGTAGTAAATACTCCTAAGCCAACAGTGTGGACATGTGAACCAATAAATTGCATTCTAAAGTATACAACATATGTTTATAAATGGGTCGCAAGCCACTTGTTCAATGTTTGAATTGTTAATATCTGGCCATAACCAGTGGATTGTTTTACCCCACACATCGTGTTTTTGTACAGGATGGCCTCATAGGGTCAAACCTCCACTCTTGGCATAATTTCGCCTGCAGATCCATAGAGACCCCATAGCGCTTTACTACTTTGGCTTTGATCTTATCATAATTGGAGGCTTCTTGCTTGCTGATGTCATATCTCCTTTCGGTAATGGTGCCAATATGTTGGCCCACATGCCATATTCCCAGTTGTGACATGCAGTAATGCACTCAAAGATGAGGTAATAGGAGCCAATTTCATCATTGTCCTGCAACTACATTAACACCAGTGATGGAGCTCGCGCGCAGTCCTGTTGGACAGCAACAAGAGCTTGATACCATGCCTCAGACTTGGCAATCTGCAATCCCCCACCTGTACCTTGAGTCTTTGTATTTCTGTAGCCATGGTGCTCTAGACAGTTGTAATGTCCTATTCTTCTGATATCCTGAACAAAAATCCTGCTGACTGCACAACTGTAATAACAGGCAGGGACAACGAAAAGGGTTTATGGAATTTGTACCCAGTATACTTGAATATATGCAAAAGAAAATGTTGCCTTCACAGAAAACAAGTTCAAAATGGAACTGACATAGATAGGCAAGATGGTGGATATATATGTTGGAGACAGGAAGAGGTTGGTGCTGGTGGGACTGGAACCGGAAATGATGTCATCAGGAGGAGGGATCTTGTTAGGTGGAATTGTTGTCATTAGGAGGCAGGTATTGTTGAGGATCTGCAGGGGGAAAAGAGTAGAGAGTATTACTGGAAAGGACCACCCCTTGGCTTGGCTGAGAAATATTTATTTTCGAGCCTGTAGACTGTCACCTAATCGCATGTGATACTGGTCAAGATCACATGAACAACCAGTAACTTTTGCAGGCAAAATCAATATAGTTTACACATAAAACCAGTATGCTTCACATGCTAAGCCAATATAGTGTTTGTTAAAAAAGTGTGGTATGAATGTAAACCCGATGTAGTAAACACACAGAGCCAGTACAAGACTCACAAAAAATGTGTCTAGCATATATATAAAACCAATAGAGGTCATACATGTACAGTAAGTGTAACCAATATATTACCCATTTGAAACCAGCAGAAGACATTTATAAAGCAGGTATAGTGAAATCAAAACACTTTCACTATATGTAAGCAGACCAATTGCACATAAAAAAATAGGCCAACATACATGTTGTACATAGTTCATACTCAAATCGGTAGCATACCAGCGCCAACCAATGCAGTTTATTTACAAAACAATAATAAACACACATGAACTGTGAAGTTCATATCAGTATAGTTCACACATGAATCAGTAAAGTTTATATGAATGAAACTAATATATGCATATGAAAACCAATAATGTACACCTGCATACTGATAGTAAATACTCATAAACCAATAGTGTAAACATGTAAATCAATGTATTATGGCAGTGGTTCTCAACCTGTGGGGCGGGCCCCCCTAGGGGGGCACAAAGTAACAAAAAGGGGGGCGTGAAGATGTGAAAAAAAGAAAACAAGGATCGAAAATATGAAAAATACATCTATTGAAACCAAAACAAATTAACTTAAACTACATTCTAATACTAGAAAAATAAATTTAAAGTTAGATAAATGTCGATAAAAGTTAAGTAGGTATAATAAAATATGCATCTATGATATATCATTAATTAAAAAAGAACAAATTGGTATTAGTGGGCTCCTTTCAAAAAAAATGTTAGGGGAGCATGATTAAAACTGTTATGAAAACTCGCGTCGCAAATACTTAAAGGTTGAGAAACGCTGTATTATGGACAAAATTTTAGATTTATAGCCTGTTTGGTCCCTCATAGCTGACTACAGTTGGTAGGTCAAAGAGGTTAATAAGTCATAATTGTATCAGACATATATTTAAATGCAGTATATTGTTTAAATATTAATAACATTTTCGTATTAATAAAAGGAATCATTAATAATATGGTTCATATTAATAACATTGTCTTTTCAATCTAAGTGTTAAGATACAGAAAATTTCTTTGTTGTTATTAGTAAAACTTGAACGTTTTGAAAGTAGAAATTGTAATCCTAATTTCCATGTGTGTTTTTATTTGACATCTTTGTTGAAGAATGATTGTACATTTTTTTTCTTATTTATTCATAAGCGCTGCGGTGGGTTGGCACCCTGCCCAGGATTGTTTCCTGCCTTGTGCCCTGTGTTGGCTGGGATTGGCTCCGGCAGACCCCCGTGACCCTGTGTTCGGATTCAGCGGGTTGGACAATGGATGGATGGATGGATGGATTCATAAGCGTGTCTCAGTGCCATTTTTCCACAGAAACTTAACGGGATTGCTAGGGACTGCTTCTCAGGAGACCCCATGATTCACATCATGAAGACGTGCTTGTGCAATGCACCACAGCACCAGTAGTCTTTTGTGTGAGATTATGAAGTTATTAATAATAATAATAATAATATTAATAATATAATATTAATAATAATAATTCATTTTATTTATAAGGCACTTTACATTTGTAGTAAATCTCAAAGTGCTATATAAAAGAAATTTAACAAAGACAAAACAAATAAAAACAAAGATAAAACAACAATAATTAATGGCATTCCTGTTAATATTCTTTCCTAAATAGTAAAGTCTTTAGCTGTTTTTTGAAACAGTCCACAATCTGCTGTGTTCTCAGGTTCTCTGGTAGGGCATTCCCGAGCCGTGGAGCAGCAACTGCAAGTTTGGTCACAGGGGGGCGAAGGCGGTAGATATTTGCAAAACAGAGGTTTCTTGTAGTAGATTGTAATATAGGGAGTTCCTTAAAATATTATGGAGCATTTCCATGAATACACTGATGAGTAAGCAAACAAAGTTTGTACTCAATATGGAGGTAAATAGGGAGTTGAATTATAAACAAGTTTTGGTATGGTTATGATTTTCTGAGAACAACTTATAGCTTTCCACGTTTTGATTTGATTCTCTTGTTTTGGCTCTGATTAATTATTGTGCTCTTGTTAACAACTTGTGGAAATTCTTGGTTGATTATGATAATAGTTAAGCCCTCGGGTTTTTGATAGCAAACCACAGTCTGTTTAGAAAACTCTCTAGTCTAGTTTCTGTCTTGAAAATTACACACATCTCCTGCTTTTTTGCCTATAACATACAGTATAGTAGTTGCTGTCCTTCATTTTACCAGGAGGCTAGTTGCTAGAAATTAAAATTCAGGCAGAGAATATCTGTGCTAAGGTCCAGCTGAACCTACTCATATCTGGCATTACAACTCAGCAGATGAAAGGAATAAGGGCAGAGAGCACTCTTCAAAAACCCACATCTCAAAGTGTAACTTTCATTGAATTCAGAGTAGCCAGAAGGTTGGTGAAACCCCTCGTAGCTCCAATCGTGCAAACAGATGTTTGCATAGTTTACCAAACAGAAAATATGTAAATATACAAAACTGAACCAATTATTTAACTAAGTTCAGACCCACAGGTACAAGATTCTGGCAGAATAATGGAAGAGAAAATCAGTCAACTGAAAGTGGAAACAGCTGACACATTCAACCTCATACTTCAAGGTTTACAGCCCAGTGTATTGCTTTAATGGCCTAAGATTCATTACAAAGCAAACCCAAGATGAAAGGAAGTAGAAGAAAGCAGGTCTATAGAGTCATCACCTTACAAAGTAAAGGCCTGTCCTCTCTTCTGTTCTGGCACTGTGACCAACAGTTAAGTGAAACCTTACGTGAGTTAAAAAAATATATTTATTAGTGATTGTGCCATGACCAAAGAGTATGAGTAAAGAGCGATGGGAACGACTTGTGATAGGTTGACACTTCCTAATTAAAACTGTGGGTTTGAATATCAATAACGGCACTGAATTGGTTTTCTTTTTATTTGTCTAATAGAACATTTGTGGTTGCCATTGGAAGGAGGTTTCTTCATCTTCTGTGCTTACTTGTGCAGTTCCACAAGGCTCCATTTTAGGTTTAATTGTATTTTCCTTATATATGCTTCCACGTGGATATGTCATTTGACAATATAATATTAACTTTCATTGCTACGCCAGTTTTTTTTTAAATCCAAACTGCACTGGTC
The DNA here is from genome assembly GCF_900747795.2 of Erpetoichthys calabaricus. Taxonomy (NCBI): domain Eukaryota; kingdom Metazoa; phylum Chordata; class Cladistia; order Polypteriformes; family Polypteridae; genus Erpetoichthys; species Erpetoichthys calabaricus. Next base: position 262,169,943 of record NC_041395.2, on the reverse strand, counting down.
AACAAGCATTTTGCTACTGGGATTCTTTCACTTGTACTTTAACAAATTTCACTTGCTGACTCCAAATCTGAAAACCGTTTTTGTCCAGACCCCTCCCGTTTTTCAGTTATGATGTTCCAGGTCTTGGACAACTAGGGTGACTGGGCAGTAAAGGCGATGTGTTTCAGCATTTAAGAAATGTTTGGTCTCAAGAAAAGTGAAGTCAAAATTAAGGAAGGTGTTTTTGTTGGCCCTGAAATCTGTGAACTGATGCTTGACGATGAGTTCAAAAAGAAACTGAAGCCAACGGAATCAGCACCCTCATTCGTGCGGGTTGTCCAGAATTTTCTTGATAAGCACAAAGCAGAGAATAATGCTGAGCTTGTGGAGAATATGCTGAAAGTATAATAGCTTACAGGAGCCAGAATGTCACTGAAGCTGCATTTTTTACATTCTCATCTCGACTTTTTTCCACCAAATCTAAGCAATGTCAGAGATGAGCATGGGGTAAGATTTCATCAAGATACAGAGGTGATGGAAAAGTGATATTGGGAAAAATTCACTCCGAGCATGATGGTTTGGTTCTGGCAAAGAGAGACAGATGTGCAGTACAAGTGCAAAAGCAAGTGCCTCCAACATTTTTGGGCACGCTGACCTCACTTTTATATTACAGTAAAGAGGTAAATTGACATAAATATACTTTAACATGTCTCTGGTATTGTCTTCTGGTTTATTTTCAAAATAAATACATCAAAACAATTTTGGTGGGACATAGTCCAAACTCCAGATATCGTGTTGATATATCGATATTCAAAAGTGTCAAAACGTCAATGATGTGTATTTCAAAAACCTGACGTGCTAGCTTAATTCTGATTTTATATATGAAATCAGTGTAAAAAACTTAATGAAGAGCTGCACTGAAGTTCCCAGAAGCAAACAAAAAATATTTTTTGTAGATCAATGTAATGTGTCTAGTTTTGCAAATTAAAAGTCTTTATAGACAGCATAACAAGTTGAATGTCTTATCTCTTTCTTCAGCTACATTCTGATAAAAAAGATTTAATAATTATGTGACACCATGTATTAAATCAGTATCCACAAAAATTATGGGTGCTTTTTGGCTTGAGTTTTAAACCTCATGTAAATAAACTGGTACATGCAAGGTTTTATCAATTCAGAAACATTGCTAAGATCAGAACTTTTTTACCATTTGAAGATACTGTAAGGGTCTTACATGCCTTCATTACATCTCATCTTGATTATTGCAATGCTTTGTTTAAAACACTAAACTGTTCTTTTCTTGCCTGGTTTTGGTTGTGCAGAATGCTGCACCAAGATTACTTACGAGATCAAAACTTTGTGATCACATTCCTACAATTTTGGTATCTCTTGAGTGACTTCCAATTCAGTTCTGAAAAAATGTAAAAATCTTATTGATTACATTTAATACCTTTCTTGATTTAGATCCTCTATATGTCAATGAATTGCTGATACCTTATCAAACAGTGAGACCACTAAGATGTCTAGTCAAGGTCTATTGGCTGTTCCAAAGTCTAGAGTAAAGACAAGCGTTTTTTTCTGTGATGGCAGCTAGACTTTGGAACAGCTAGGCATTAGATCAGCTGATTCAGTAGCCTCTTTAATTCTTATTAAAAGACATACTTTTATTAGTTTCTGGGGACACACTGTGGCTGCAGGTTTTTGTTCCAACCAGATTCTAAATCAGTCATGATAAGTAATAATAACTGATCTGATTAGCTGGTCTTTTTTTCTTTTATCTTATTCTGCATTCAGAAAAGCACAGCAGCATGATTTTTACATTTATAAGACATTTAGAAATATTTCCATTTTTGCTATAGCCTTAAATGCTTAAATCTCTTTTGTTGTTTTTCTGTTATTGTGCCCCATTTCTGTGTAGATTGTTCCCTTCATTGTATCCTGATAATGACTACTAAAAACAAGCAGAGCAGACATCTGGGCAAACAACACTGAATAATGAAAGTGTGCAACTACTTCAGGGTCACATCCACTAATTGGCAAATAATGGATTAAATAACCAGAACACTCGGAAAAGCACAATGAAAATCAGGATTAAAATATTGTTAAAAAGAAATGAAACCTATATAACTGCTTAGAGAAGCTCTCAATTTACCAGTCGATCTACGTTCATACCCTCACCTATGGTCATGAGCTATGGGTAGTGACCGAAAGAACGAGATTGCGAATACAAGCGGCTGAAATGAATTTCCTCCACAGGGTGTCTGGGCTCTCCCTTAAAGATAGGGTGAGAAGCTCAGTCATCCGGGAGGGGCTCAGAGTAGAGCCGCTGCTCCTCCGCATCGAGAGGAGTCAGATGAGGTGGCTCGGGCATCTGATCAGGATGCCTCCTGGACGCCTCCCTGGTGAGGTGTTCTGGGCACGTCTAACCGGGACGAGGCCCCGGGGAAGACCCAGGACACGCTGGAGGGACTATGTCTCTCGACTGGCCTGGGAACGCCTTGGGATTCTCCCGGAAGAGCTAGAAGAAGTGGCCGGGGAGAGGGAAGTCTGGGCATCTCTGCTCAAGCTGCTGCCCCCGCGACCCGACCTCGGATAAGCGGGAGACAATGGATGGATAGATGGATAACTGCTTAGTATATTTTAATTAAAAAAATCTCCAAATTTTGTTTTATAATTCCTACATTGACCCCAAAACACAGAAACTGGGAAGTAACAGCCCACTTAACTAGACTAGAATGGAGTGGAGTTTGGAATAATCTTCTTCTTCATCTTTCGGCTGCTCCCATTAGGGGTTGCCACATCTTCTTCCATATCTTTCTGTCCTCTGCATCTTGTTCTGTTACACACATCACCTGCATGTCCTCTTTCACCACATCCATAAACCTTCGCTTAGGCCTTCCTCTTTTCCTCTTCCTTGGCAGCTATATCCTTAGCATCCGTCTCCCAATATACTCATCATCTCTCCTCTGCACATGTCCAAACCAACGTAATCTCGCCTCTGTGACTTTGTCTCCCAACTGTCCAACTTGAGCTGACCCTCTAATGTACTCATTTCTAATCCTATCCATCCTCGTCACACCCAATGCAAATCTTAGCATCTTTAACTCTGCCACCTCCAGCTCTGTCTCCTGCTTTCTGGTCAGTGCCACCATCTCCAACCCATATAACATAGCTGGTCTCACTACTGTCCTGTAGACTTTCCCTTTCACTCTTGCTGATATCCGTCTGTCACAAATCACTCCTGACACTCTTCTCCACCCTGCCTGCACTCTCTTTTTCACCTCTCTTCCACAATCCCCGTTACTCTGTACTGTTGATCCCAAGTATTTAAACTCATCCACCTTTGCCAACTCTACTCCCTGCATCCTCACCATTCCACTGACCTCCCTCTCATTTACACACATGTATTCTGTTTTGTTCTTACTGACCTTCATTCATATCCTCTCTAGAGCATATCTCCACCTCTCTAGGGTCTCCTGGAGTGTGGAATAATCTAACCTTTTTAAATGTACTAATTGTATATCTCTTTTATGTTTTATTCACCTTACTGAAGTATTATTTAAAACTCCCAATTTTAGATTAAATCTGTTACTAATATGTATTTTCAATATGAAGCACTTTGTACTTGCTGACTTGAAAAGTTGTTATTATATTTTTGTGGTCAGTCTTCATATTTGAATGAGTGCTGTTCATCTTAATCTTATTTTTCCACACATGCATTCTGTTATTTTATGCATTGATTTTAGCAGTAGCTACAAGCAGAAGACACTGTATGAACAATCAAATAAACTGCTTATCTTCAGAAACAATACCTTGCATTTACACAAATGCAATTTAAAATAATTTGGTAGTTTCAGTTTTTAGTATCCCATTCAGACCATTTGGATTGATTTTATTGATGTTTCCTTAAGAGGATTCTGATGAAATGCATTTTAAACTTCTGAGAGAATATCCTTCTAAAGCTCTATGTACAGCCTAGCTTGGTGGTTTCCAGTCTCAGTCCTAGGAGCCCCAAGTATTCCAACCAGTTTCACAATCAATGACTCGTTTTCCTTCTGATTAATCTTGTTCTAATTTGCTTGTCTGTTTTTTCACTCCTATTCTGCCTTCAGAGAACAACAGTGTGAGATTTCCATTAATTAGAAAGAAATTTAGAAGGATTTTTAACTTTTTTTGTCATTTTCTATGGATTTTTCTTCTTGAATCGCTTCATTAACAGCACCCAATTTCACATGAATGTCTTTCCAAAGACCTGCAGTTTTTTCCTTGAATTTGCTGAATTGTGATGTAACGTTGACCTCTCTCCTTATTTCATTTCACATGGTGGTCATGCTGTGATTCCCTCTTATTATATTTCTTTTTTTTCTATTCATAAAATCACTGTACTAATCTTTCATTTTTTTGTATAACAGCTAATAAATAAAGTTGCTGTATTTGTCCCAAAAATCCAACTGAAAATGGCCATAAGCAAAACAAAGAGGGAATGTCACTGAGAATGTCTCTCAAACTTGCTTAATCCAGTTTAGGTTGCTCGAGGCCCAGAACCTATTCCAGCTGCATCAGGAACAAACCCTGAATGCACCACCTGCCCATTTTAACACCTGCTTGTTCTGTCACCCAAAGGTAAAAACAGATGTTTCTTTGAATGAAAGATTGGGAGATGAAACATAGTCAAAATAAAAACAGGCGTATTTGATACCACAAACTCAATAACCTGTGATATCTACCCCCAAATACTAAAGCAAAATGAATTCTTTCTTTTGGAGACTCATTAACCAAAAAAACTAGGTAAAGAAAAAATGCACTGACAAGTGTTTAGATTATATCTGCACTATTAGACAGCCCAGAAGTGTATAACCCTAAACTTTTGTGACCACAAGGGGGCGCCAGAGAGCCCTAAACCACAGACACAATAAAGCACCACATGTTGATAGGATAAAATAAAGGATTTGTTTTCCTTTCCCAAGCAGCTCTCCAACTCTCCTTCCAATACCAAGCCACGATAAACCAATGAATTTTCCTCCTTCTGTCCTCCAGTTGAGTGTTGTTTACTTTCTCGCAACTCTGACTTGTCCATGTGTGGCAGTGGGTTTCCTTTTATACCGGATGCGGGAATGCTTCCAGTGTCATGCCATGTCTTCTGGGAAACACTTCTGGGCCATAATGAAATTAGGGAGGTCCTCCACCGACAGAACCCTCTATTGGAATGTAGAGACCCTGTCAGGGCTGCACTTCTGGACCCCATATCCCAAGCACCCCTGTGGGTGTCCCAACTGGGTTCCCATATGAGGACCATTGCCACCTTGCGTATGGGGGGATGGAACCTCTCCCAAACCTCAGCTACTGTTGGTTCATCACTTATCTCTTGCCAGCTGGACACAAAGTTATTTCTCCGCTCCATGGTCAATTCATCATCGTTCTGGCCTCCTGTCCGGGTATTGTATTTTTCCCTGTCTCATCTAGGATTCCCATTTTCCTCTTACACTTTATACCTGTGACCTAAGATATCACATGCTGCACACTTCTGGCAGACTTAGCATGAAAATAGCACAGCAAATATCAACATAAATTCTCCAGAATGGTGGTGCCCAAGAGAAAACAAAATGGGGAGAATGCTAAAAATTTTTTAACATTATAGAACTTAATCTAAAATAAAAACAAATGCCATCAATAGATTCACTGGTCTTCAAAAGCCTATTATACATGAACATCATTTGATAAAAGCAGAAGAAAAATGCAGAAACATTTTTAAAAAGCAGCTGATCATAACACCGCTCACAAATTCATCTTCACAGGGCCAATTCAGAGTCACAGAGTAATTTAATCTACATGGTGTGTTTGAGCAACCATCCACAAAGAGAAACACAGAACATGTTAACTCCACACAGTAGTCAGGCATGAGATTTTTGGTGTTGCGATAAACGAATGTTTACTAGGAATTGATAAATGTAGAAAAGGTGAAGAAAATGCAGGCGTTGTTAACGTTTAACTAAGAGACATATGCAACAAGCCAAAACATTAAACAGGGTCAAAAATCAAATAAAGGAGTCAAGGTCAAAAATAAACTTAACAAAATGAAATTTCCTACTGCAAAATAGAAAGCATAAGGTATACAGGATAGTAACTATGGGTGGCAGAGCTTTCAGTGTGATAGCCTCTAAAATTTGGAATGCACTTCCTCTCATTCTTCGCCAGGAAAAATCTATTATTCATTTCAAAGTCCTGTTAAAAACACATCTTTTCAATGAGTATTATTCATTTTCTTGTGTGTAATTTCTACTGTCTTGTTAGTGTGTTTATTAAATTGTAAAGTGTCCTTGAGTGTATAAAAGGTGCTACATAAATAAAACATTATTATTATTATTATTATTACAGAGTTTTTGTATATTCAAAAGCTAAGACATCCACACTGCTTCCTTCTGAAGGGAATTTTTTTTTAACGTGTTACTTACCTCATGTAGTTTTTAGTGATAGCTATGTAATAAATTAATAATATTTAAGCAAAAAAGCAAGCATTTTGCACATTTTGTGCCTATGACTGGATAACTGCCATGTGGGTCATGCAACACGAGTAATGTGAGTTTTTTCTTTTTCCATGGATGCTTCTCACATCGTTTATCATTGTACAGCATCGGTCACTATTGGCTTCTACTATATCATAAACTTTTTTCTCTCAGTTCTGCATGAGAGCATGAGAATATATTTGTTTTCTACAAACTAAATGAGGTAACATATAAAAACGTCTTTTTATTATTATAGTATTATATTATAACTAAGTACTCTCTAGAAGACGACATCACACATCAAAACACTAGACCCTCATGGTAGCAAATCTCAAACAAAGTGGCCACAATTATGAAGAAAATCACACAAAATGATGGTGAGGTGATATCACCATCATAACAATAAAAAATAAATGAATATTTAAACAAACTAACATTCAAAATAGAAATGAATGGCTACTAAAAGAACTAAAAAAATAAAAGAATTATGACAGCTAGATCAATTAAGCAGTCATGATAACTACTGTGTCATGTTTCACAGGAGATAGTTAGTTATAAGAGAGAACTAAAAATGTTCTCATCTCCGTCAGATTTCTTTTGTCCTGTCAATCACTTTTAGTGCCAGCATTTTGCTTTGGTTTTGTGTTTCTACCATTTCAAGCCTATTTCACTCCTACTGATTTGAATTTAAAAACTGCATGAACATCTTATCTTTATATATAATACGCTACCGTGGCTGTTCATTTGTCTGTCCAGGATTTTAAATCACCTGTAGCTCGCAAACCGTTTCACCTATTGACCTGAAATTTGGTACACATACTGTATACTACGTGATGTCTAATATCTGCTTTTGAGGTGACGATTTTTATTACTCTTTTTTTTTTATTTTATTTTATTGTAGAATCAACTCTCGGCAGCGCTCAGCACTGCGTACGTGCATCATTCTCATTTCCTACCACCTTCACTGTCACTTCCCCTAACTGTTCATACCTTAAATCATTCTTGAGGCAGATTGAAGACTTAAGTGCAAGCTTAAGTGAAAAATTAAGAAAAACATACTAAGTAATTGCAACACAAAAACTAACTTAATCAGTTTTAACGCGAAAAGATGCTGATGAAATAAGAGAAGCAGCGGGCCGCTAGGGTGGAGAAAGGAAGAGCTGCTCAGGAAGCAGCAAGCGCATCAATCTCTGAGCAAATGAATGCTAAACATACAGAGAAAGAGTATGAAAACTATGAATGCTCAAGTCAAGTGTGTTCACTGCACGTTATCGTGTAGTATGCCATTACTGGTTTATCATAATAAAACATATGAACCAGTTATTTAGGAAAATGTACACCACACACACAAAATACAAGATGAGAAGTCAGAAATGTGTATTCATTAATTTTGGGTTAAAAAGGTCTATGTTGTTCTTAATAAATTAATTAAAAAGCCAGGTAGCCTGCTGATGAAGTGTTCTTTGATTGAGACCTGGTAGCTATAGAGTCGTAATTTCGATTTACAGAAAAATCATTTTCTGTGGGATTAGCACATTCTCTATATGGTCATGTGGGGTTTCATGTGGAGTGTTGTGGGTCTTCTACATCCTAAAGACATATCATTAAAACTGACAATACTATGTTGGTCCAGCAATGGGATGGATCGAAGTCACGTCCAAGGCTAACTCCTACCTTGTATTCAGTGTTGACAAAATAGGTAAATGTTTCCTGTAACTGTGTGATTGAAAAACAGATATAGAAAATGAAAAGAAAGATTAAATAAATTCAGCAACTTCTTTTTAAATGGGAGAGCAGGTTTATTTAGTAATAAAACATATTTATCCCTGTCAAATTCAAAAAATTGAAGATGCATAAAATTTAGAGTGCTTGACAAGACAGTGCAAAGTTAAAATGCAATTGAGAATAATAGGAGTTAGGGAGCTGAAAAAAATATTGAAAAGAGTCTTAGCTAGCTAAAGCAGTCTAAATGTACTAGTTTAAACTTGAAAAAGCAGACTGGGAATAGTTTGGACAGTCAGAGAAAGCTCATTCCACAACTTCAACATTCTCTAGAATAAGCAAGTTGCAAGTTCTTTATTACAGTCCAGAGTGTGGTTTACGGATTGTCGCAGGAGGCTGGGGGCCAGACCCAGCCGGGACGTCCAGGAGATTGACACTTCCGCCACACCTGGGAAGGTGGAGGAAGGACCTTCCAGGGACGCCTGGAGTGCTTCCGGGTGCTAGTGCGGCACTTCCGCTACACCAGTAAATGCCGCCGGAAGAATGTCAGCGAGCAGCTGGAGCACATCGAGGTGACTATAAAGGGAGCCGCCTTCCTACAGTCGGGGAGCTAGAGTCGGGAGCGGGAGCAGGACGAAGCTCCTGTGAGGAGAGGAAAGGCGGCCCACGGACAGTTGAAGGCCCGAGTAAGGGTGTTTGGTGTGGGAAGCACTGTGAGTGTGCAGACTGGTGTTTTGGGACACTTGAAATAATAAAAGTGTGTGTTTTTATGAACAGTTGGTGTCTGGTTGGTTGTGTCCGGGCTGAACCTCTCACAAGATCTATCTCAAAATCAACCTAATTGCAAAAGGTAAGTGTGTTTAATTAAGATGTTATGGAAAAGAAGAGGCATGCGGCAGGAGGAAAAACATCAGGCTACTAAGAGTGTACATTCTGCCAAATAGTACTGCACACGTATACTGTATTAGTCCATCCATCCATTCATCTGTTTGAAAACCTATGCACTCTAATTCAGAGTCACAATAGGCTGAAACTTATCAGTCTAGCAGCTGGAGACTGAAAGGCACCAGTCCATGACAGGGCACACTCACTCAAACAGTTGTCAATCAGCTTGACTTGCACATTATTGGAATGTAAGAGGAAAACTCTTGCAGGCAAACAGAGATTGCGTACATTTCACACAGGCGGTAATTGTGCCAGGATTTGAACTTGGTCTCCAGCACATTAACCAGTTCACCACTAAAACTACCTTCTTGTATTAGCATTTTCATCACATGAAAAATATTAGTCAACAAAACACTCTGCACATGTGATGATAATGATAATAGTGACCTAATAACAAATATGGTTAACTACTAAGACAACAATAATAAACAAGCTTTTATAAAATAAGGAAAATGAAACTAACCTTGAAACAAATAGTCCAAGACCACAGTTATTATTATTATTATTATTATTATTATTATTTTTCATTTTATAACCTTCAAGATATGTGCAGGAAGCTAAACTTTATCACTTATTAGTAAATATTTTAAAATATGCAAAACATTACATTGTTCTGGAGCTTAATGTAATGTGTTGTGATAAGAAACTCTGATGTCTCTGACATTGACATTTTAACAAATATGCTGGCCAATCTGCCTGCACAAAATAACAACTGAGCTGGCAAATGTGTCTTCTAATGCAAACCCTGCTCTTTTAAGTCCTTAGGCCAGCATCATCACAGCCCAAATATATCATGCCAAGAAAATTGCGAGTTTATATAATAAAACTCATAAAGCAAGAAGAAAAGTTTTCCAGTAAGTCGGGAAGCATCAATTATAAGAAAGATCTGCTGCAAAACACTGTCGGTAATTGAGTTTCCTTCAATCCTTTAAAGACCTTGGCTCCTTTGGACCGTATATAATTGAGTTAAGGTAGACTTTTATATTAATTCATTTGTAAATGAGGCCTTGTTTTCCCACATAATGAAATATCTGTTACTTAGTAGTATGAAGTAAAAAATGAAATGTAAAACCTAAAATTAGGTGTAATAGATAAATCAAAGAAGGAGTATTATTATTCAAGTCATATGTCATATAGCACTTTTCTTTGCAATTAGTTGAAAATGTACAGCCAGCCATGTACTGTGTTGTTGCAATAATAAGCATGCATACATGGATCCTGATATTTATACCCATTCTGATCAGGCACATTTACCTTTTTATTTTGACATGCATACAGGTATCTATCTATTGATGGTATTCCTACACTCTTAGGTTGTTTAATGGCAATATATATTAGAACATTAGTACACTCTAGACAAGAACAGGCCATTCAGCCCAACAAAGCTCGCCAGTCCTATGCACTTATTTCTTCCAAAAAAACATCAAGTTGGTTTTTGAAAGTCCCTAACGTCTTACTGTCTACCACACTACTTGGTAGTGCATTCCAAGTGTCTATCGTTCTTTGTGTAAAGAAAAACTTCCTAATGTTTGTGCGAAATTTACCCTTAACAAGTTTCCAACTGTGTCCCTGTGTACTTGATGAACTCATTTTAAAATAACAGTCGCGATCCACTGTACTAATTCCCTTCATAATTTTAAACACTTCAATCTTGTCACCTCTTAATCTTCTTTTGCTTAAACTGTAAAGGTTCAGCTCTTTTAATCTTTCCTCATAATTCAACCCCTGTAGCCCTGGAATCAGCCTAGTCGCTCTTCTCTGGACATTTATGGTTCTCTACTGGGTTATGTGGTCCCTCGTAGCTCCATTGCTTTACAAAGCACCGTTTAATTCTGGGAATGGTTATTTCTATATGAAGTTGGTTCTTTCTGCTTTGAAAAACTTCCTTCTATGTAGGAATAAAAAAACATGAAATCTTTAATGTATGGTAGGCTGCAGGACACTAACAGATTATGAAAACCTGGACTTGTATGCAGCAAGAGTCTTTTTAAAATCAGAAACTAGTTGGTATTTCACTAATATGTTACCATCTATCCATGGTTATTCACTGTATAGAGCCTGTTACAGGTCTAAATAAGTAAAGATTTTTTTCTGGATTCTTCATGTGGATGGGACATTTAAGAACCAAAAATGGTCCACCTATTGCATCACTCTGAAGAACCACTCTGGCACCTTAAGAGTGTACCAGCCAATCTGTACAGTACAGTATCATGCTATAAAAAAGATCATCCTTCCATTCAGGGCGGCACGGTGGCGCAGTGGTAGCGCTGCTGCCTTGCAGTTAGGAGACCCGGGTTCGCTTCCTGGGTCCTCCCTGCGTGGAGTTTGCATGTTCTCCCCGTGTCTGCGTGGGTTTCCTCCGGGCACTCCGGTTTCCTTCCAAAGACATGCAGGTTAGGTGGATTGGCAATTCTAAATTGGCCCTAGGGTGTGCTTGGTGTGTGGATGTGTTTGTGTGTGTCCTGTGGTGGGTTGGCACCCTGCCTGGGATTGGTTCCTGCCTTGTGCCCTGTGTTGGCTGGGATTGGCTCCAGCAGACCCCCGTGACCCTGTGTTCGGATTCAGCGGGTTGGAAAATGGATGGATGGATGGATGGATGGATGGATGGATGGATGGATCCTTCCATTCAAAGCTGCATAGCTCTATTTTTATGGTCACAGGGGTGTTAAAGCCATTGCTTACAGCATTGGGTACTGGACTGGCACTTGATCCAGACAGGATGCCACCATTGCAAGGCACGCTCATGCACAAACCAACCTCGACGGCCAGTAAACATAACCTGCATGTCTGTGGTGCATTGAGGAATCCATAACACCCTGAAAAAAACAACATAGACATGACAGGAAGCAGGTGCAAACTTCCCACAGACAGTATGCAGGGCAGTATTTAAAGCCTGGTCCCTGGGGCTGTATGGCAGTATGTAAGTTCCCAAACAAAGCAAAGAAAAACAAAACAAAAAAAAAAAAATACAACTGCTTGTTTTATTCCACATAAGAGCCATTACTTTAGTCAACACATTCATTAAGCATTTCAAATGAACTGGATTCATTTTATCATGTCCATGGCATGCTTCTGAATGCTGTCACACTGTGGCAGGTCTTCGGTAAAGTCTGATTCTCAAGTAAACCATTACCTTCATTATAAGCTGTATTTCATAACATAAAAGAAGCAAAACATCCAACAGCTGTTCACAAGCTGACAGACCTCTAGTCGGCAGATGGGAAATGCTAAAAGAAGTTAAAGGAAAATTCAACTACTAATTGATATTACACAAAATCTAAAAAAAGCCATCACGCAAATGTGAATGAGCAGTAAATAACACGGAATCTTGTAAATTCATTATACAAGCATGAAAAACAAATACAGGCAACTGATCAAATAATTATTAACATGATGTACATACAAAATCATTCTATGAAATATATTCCTACTTTAGTCCCTGCATCCCTAATATTGGATAAAATGGAATGAAGTTTGAGGTGGTAATAAACTGGCTGAAGTTACTAGTCAGAGTGTCCACGGGACTGGAAGGGGGATTGAAAGAAATGCAAATAAATTAAAGAGACGAGGATTAGGTTTAGTTTTTCTTTGCAGTTCTGTTATAAAGAGATTAACAGTTTTAAAATAATATTTATTAATTGTTAGACAAAATGCAAGATACAAATTAGAAAAATAAAAACACGTTTTACTCTAATATTATTATGGAGAACATTGTTTAAAATTAGGTGCTGTGAGACTTGCCCGGACACCACCAGTCGGAAACCACCTCTTTATAAAACTCAAACGTTTATTAAGCACTATTATCCACAAGTTTTCAGTCCCAACACCACACAAAGCACTCAGCAATAATCCCCACAATGACCTTCTTTATCTCTCAGTTCTTAGCCTCCTCTCCTCTCCTCTCCTCTCCTCTCCTCCTGGGAGTTTTGTCCTACTCCCACTCCCGACTCTGGCTCCCAGACTGTAGTAAGGCGGCGCCTTTTATTCCTGCCCGGATGTGCTCCAGGTGGCTGGTGACAACCTTCCGGCAGCACTTCCTGGTGCGGCGGAAGTGCTGCCCTTTGCACCGGAAGCACTCCGGGCGTCCCTGGCAGGTTCATCCGCCATCTTACCTGGTGTGGCGGAAGTAACAGTTCTCCATGTCCCACGAGGCTTGAGGCACTCCCTGGCAGAGGCCACGGGTCCAAACAGGCCAGAACCCCTTTGTTCCTCTCCCGTGGTCCCCTACTAGTCCAGGGCGGTTGCCCCCTCGTGACCCGGATGCTATTCCTGTCCTTTTCCGGTCCCTCCAGGCATCCCGGCCAGGTAAGAACCCCAATCATCTGCCACAGTGCCAAAAACTAGCATATTTAAAACTCTATTAATTCATTAATTTTCTAATTTTCTAATCCTACTTTTTCCAGTTCAACTTTGGTTCATCAGTTCCTCACAGATTCAATCAAGGTATGTGATGAGAGGGGGTGTTGTCACTAACATTCTCTTCTCCTTTTCTCCCCACAGCACTGAGAAACTGTCCAGAGAGGGCACTTAGCCCCGCCCCTTCTGGTCCGTGTGAACTAAGAAGCCTGTCTGCCCGGAAGGAAGAGTCATTTGCAAACAGAGCAACCCACTGAACGGAGCTCCAGTGACAGACTGATTTCCACAGCAAAGAGCTGAATTACTGTTTGTTGTTTATTTTGCCCAAGCAGGCTGCATGTTGAAGTCAAGAGGAATACTTTTGTTGGACTCTCCTTTATTAAACGGGGTGACTCTGTTGTGTCCCAACTATGCCTCTGCTTTTGTGACCTGTAATTTCTGCACCCAGCCAAAGACACACACACACATATATACTGTATATAATACACTAACTGGCCAATTTATTAGGTACACCTGTTCAACTGCTTGCTAACACCAATATCTAATCACCCAATCACCTGGCAGCAACTAAATGCATTTAGGCATGTAAACATTGTCAAGATGACCGGCTGAATTTCAAATCAAGCATCAGAATGGGGAAGAAAGGTGATTTAAGTGACTTTGAATGTGGCATGTTTGTTGGTGCCAGACAGGCTGGTCTGAATATTTCAGAAACTGCTCCTCTACTGGGATTTTCATGCACAATCATCTCTTAGGTTTACAGAGAATGGCCTGAAAAAATGAAAATATCCATTGAGGATCAGTTCTGTTTGCGAAAATGCCTTGATACCAGAGTTCAAAGGAGAATGGCCATACTGATTCGAGCTGATAGAAAGACAACAATAACTTAAATAGCAACTTGTTACAACTGAGGTATGCAGAAGAGCAGCTCTGAACACACAACACAACGAACCTTGAAGTAGATGAACTACAGTAGCCTGAGACCACACTGGGTGCCATTCCTGTAAGCTAAGAACAGGCAACTGAGGCTGTAATTCACATGGGTTCACTAAAATTGGACACTAGAAGACTGGAAAAACTTTGCCTGGTCTGATGAGTCTCGATTTCTGCTGCAACATTCAGATAATGGGGTCAGAATTTGGCATCAACAAAAAGAAAGCATGGATCCATCCTACATTGTATCAGCAGTTCATGCTGGTTGTGTAATGGTGTGGGGGATATTTTCTTGGCACACTTAGCACCAACTGATCATTGTTTAAATGCCACAGCCTACCTGAGTGTTGTTGCTGACCATGTCCATCCCTTTATGACTGCAGTGTACCCATCTTCTAATGGCTACTTCCAGCAGTATAACACACCATGTCACAGAGCTCAGATCATCTCAGCCTGGTTTCTTGAACATGACAATGAGTTTACTGTACTCAAATGGCCTCCACATTCACCAGATCTCAGTCCAATAGACCACCTCTGGGATGTGGTGGAACGGGAGATTCACATCATGGATGTGCAGGCGACAAATCTGCAGCAACTGCAGGATGCTATCATGTCAATATGGACCAAAATCCCTGAGGAATGTTTCCAGCACCTTGTTCAATCTATACCATGAAGAATTACAGCAGTTCGGAAGGCAAAATGAGGTCCAACCCGATACTAGCAAAGTGTTACTAATAAAGTGGTCAGTGAATGTATATAGATAGTGTAATAATGACAAGCACAAGGTCATAAAGTTTTGGGGTTTGTGGCCCCGTATATTGTAACAAAAAAGCAAGGTCAAATAACAATTTAAGGAGCCGGACCGGAAATTAGGGACGGGGAATGCTGGGAAGACATGGTGGTGGATGGGTGGTTGACGTCATCAGAGGGGGACCAGAGGAGACAAAGGGACCTGGAAGTGTTGTTCTTGTAGCTGTCTGGGAAGGATTATGACAGCGGTGCTTCGTCTTTTCTATGGAAAGAGAGAGAGAGAGACTAGTACCCCGCCATTGTCCCCTGGCACGACTTGTCGCGATGCGCGTCGGGTCCTTAAGGTGCTCCTCATGCGCTCGTGCGTGACAATAGATATAGATATATACATATAGTGACAGGTGGACCCCAAACCCTAGGCTCAATTACATCAAGACAGTTTTGGGTGCAAACATTTTTTTTCAATTCACAATCACTAATGAACTCAATGTCTCCTTCTGCTCCTCCAGCTGAGTTTTGCCCTGTGCCTCCCAACTGTGACTCAACCCTTGAAGCAAGATGCTTTCTTTTTATGACAAACCAGGAGTAATTCTGGAGCCACGGCCTCACATAATGGAAGCACTTCCATGTCATACAGAAGTCTCCCAAACCAGGGAGGTGTATTCAGACTAATATCCCCTGGCATCACCTAAAGATCATGATTTGTTCACCTTTCGAAACTACAAGTCCCAGGCAACCCTGTGGGTGTCCAGACTGGGTTCAAATCAATGGAGCAGTGCCCCCTCTTATACTGGGAAATAAACTGTTCAGAATCCCAAGTCCCTCCCTGTTCATCCATTATTCTTTTATTTCCGACTGGGCTAAGAATTGATAACCCTCCTCATGTTGTCCTTACGTTCCATGTTCCTCCCAGCCAGGCAGGGTTTCACCCTCTATCCCAGTCAGGATACCAGTCCATCCACCATGGCACTTACAATATATACTGTAAATAGATAATTGAATACGTGCCAACGCACATATGCATCAAGTCTGTCTCTTAACGCAGTCCAATTAGGGACATACAGAAGGATTTCAGAGTTGTAGAGCAGCTTAAATATTTTTCACTTGCATCCTCTGCAAAGAAGATGCTTACTAATCAGATCAGACAGAACTGTATTTATCCCCAAGATGAAATCTGGCTTTTTACAGAAGCTCCACCAGAATGACTAAAAAATTTAAACAAAAGAAAAGAAAATATCTGACTTGGCTGTTATAGTCCCAGTCACAGTGAGGCATTATGCAGACATATTGCTTTTGGTAAAAGGAGCCCTAAAAGTGTTTCTTGACACAGTTTTTCTGAATGATTTATTGAATGAAAGTACTCAGTGTTAGTGTGTCAGCGAGTGGATGTACAGATTGTTCATAATGGCCCTAAGGATTGTTTTAGTTCTGTCCTTTGCTTCTGTCTCCAGGGGGTCCAGAGTGTGTTCCATAACTGAACCTTCCATTTGAATTGGCTTGTTGATGCAGTGGGTCTCTCTTGAAGTGATGTTACCAGCCCAGCACACCACAGTGTAGAAAATTGCACTGGCCATCAGAGAGTTGTAGAAAATGTGAAGGATGTCATTTCCACATTAAAGGAATGCAGTTTCCTATGGAAGAAGAGACTGCTCTACCCTTTAATATATAGTTCCTCTGTGTTCTGAGACATAGACCAACCTGTTATTAATGTGGACCCCCAAGTAATTGTAAGAGTGCACTACCTTTACATCCACTAACTGAACAGAGACAGGACATACAAGCTGTTTGGTGTGGTTGATGTTAAGTTGTAGACAATTCTCTTTGCACCAAGAAACAAAGTTCTCCACCTGAATCCCATACTTTGTCTAATCCTTCTGATCAATACAATACAATACAATACACTTTATTTTTGTTTAGCCCAAAATCATACAAGAAGTGCCGCAATGAGCTTTAACAGGCCCTGCCTCTTGACTCTCTAAGAAAACAAGGAAAAACTCCCAAAAAAAAACCCTTGTAGGGAAAAAATGGAAGAAACCTTGGGTAAGGCAGTTCAAAGAGAGACCCCTTTCCAGGTAGGTTGGGTGTGCAGTGGGTGTCAAAAAGAAGGGGGTCAATACAATACAATACACAGAACAGAACACAAGTAATCCTCAATTCAGTATAAAAATAAAAATATTACAAGTACAGAGCAGAATTTAACAGTAGATGATATCCCTTAATATGATTTGGATTTGTTTAGAGTCCTGGAGACCTCAGCCATCAAGCTGCCTCCCCCATTTGGCCATTCCACAACTGAGACAGTGCTGGGCCAGCCAATCTGATGAAAGGACCCCGCTACCCAACAATTCCTGTGATCTTCCATCAAGGATAACTGTACCTAAGGCAGGTGAAACAACTTGACAGGTGGGCTGTGGCACCAAGTGCTACATTTGAGTACCGAGAAGAGAAACAGAATAGGTGAGGGTTAGTAACAAATTATAACTATCATGTTACTTATGTTTTAGTGCTAATGACTAACAAAAGAGAAGCAGTACATACAGTTAATCAGTAGCTCTAGTCTGGGTATGTTAAACTGAAGTAGTAAGTCTTCAACCAGGATTTGAAAGCTGAGACGGAAGGGGCATCTCATATAGCAGCAATGCAGAACATTCCACAGTTTAGGGGCCCTGTAACTAAAAGCTCGACCTCCCACTGTTATTTTATTAATTCTTGGAATCATAAGCAGACCAGCATCTTGAGATCTTAAAGTGCGCTCTGGTTTGTAAGTCATGATAAGTTCAGACAAGTAAGCTAGACCTTGGTCATTTAAGGCTTTATATGTTACAAAGAGGATTTTAAAATCTGTCCTAAAATTAACCGGGAGCCAGTGTAAGGATTTAAGAACTGGATTTATGTGTTTGTATTTTCTTGTTCTTGTAATAATTCTTGTAGTAGCATTTTGTATTAACTGGAGGTTGTATAAAGAACAATTTGAATATCCAGTGAATGCCGCATTGCAGTAGTCAATCCTAATAGAAATCAATATACCCCATAAGTGCAGAATCATGTGAGAATTTCTGCAAGTGACATGACCTAGTGTTATATTTGTAGATGAAGATGTACAGAATAAAGATACAGTAAAAGGAGACAGGACTGTTCTTTGTTGTGCTCCAGTGTTGCTCATGTCCGTATCACAAACGCAGTCCTTGAGTCTCGCAAACTGCAGTCTGCCTGACAGATAGTCCATTATCCAGGGCACCATAGGCTCAACCAACTGCATAGTTCTGAGCTTTCCCCTTAACAGGGAGGGCTAAATAGTACTGAAGGCACTTAAGAAATCAACAAATATAATCCTCACAGTGCTGCCTGTTTTGCCCAGGTGAGAATAAGCCTTGTGGAGGAGAGAGATAATTGTATCCTTCACTCCATCTGTGTCTAATAGGCAGACTGCAGTGGGTCCAGGTAGTCTACCACAAGATGACTCATATAGTCCAGGACCAGTCACTCAAAGGTCTTCATGATGGGAGTCGTAAGTGTCACAGGTCTGTAGTCATTTTTTGAAGATGCACTTGCGATCTTTGGAACAGGAACAATGCAGGATATTTTCCACAGCAGTGGCAGTTTCTGGAGCTTTAGGAACAGACTGAACAGATGACAGAGGATATCACAAAGTTGGTCAGCACAGGCATTAAGAACTCGAGGACTCCATCTGTTCCTGGAGCTTTTCCTGTGTGTAGCTTCCTCAGTTGTCTACTTACTTTATCTTTAGTTTTGGACAGCCTAAAGTGATGGTCAGAGATGATCAGTAATGTCATCACACACCCATGCCCATTGGCCCCACCTCTTCCACTTCATTTTTCTACAAATCCACAGCACTTCAGGCCATGATAATAAGCTACAAAATGGTGATATCTGTTATATAACACTTGCTACAAACATAATCATGTTCTGCCCAAACTGAATTACAAGAACAAATGAAAAGGAACAAGAAATGAAGAAGAAAAAAATTGTTTCTCAAAAACCTAACAAAGCAATTTCCAAAAAGTCAGAAATAACCAAGATGCTACAGCCCAATACACAATCCAAATTGTTAGTCAATAATATACACAAAGTCTTGACTCCCTGAAATTATTTTGATGCTAACCAACACCACAAAAATGGTTTCTCACAATATCTACAATCTTGAGCATAGGGAATGCTATGATGCCATCTTTAATGTTGTCATGGAGATGAGTTACACGTCACGACGTCTGGCAATCACAACTTAGGAACGGGATTCTGTTACCACCAACAATTACACAAAATGACTATATCTAGAAAAATGTTAATGATGGCATGAAAACAACCAATTATAAAGATCAAAAAATAATAAGCTCAGATCAAGTTTACAAATGCAAAATATGTGCACAAAGGTGTCCTGTGCCTACCCTAACATCTAAATCCCAACTAACAATAAATTTCAATAATAAAAATAAAATATTAAATTAATCACAAATACACTTTAACCATAAACTCTCTCATATTTAGTGATTTCCTACATTTAACATCCTTTTTGTATGCTATTGCCAAACATAAAAAAACCTCTTGTCTGCACAAATGCAAATCTTTTTAGTTTTTGTTCGTACTGTTTACAAAAAGTGACTATTCTAATTTTTACCTCAAGCATATTTTTTTGCTTCAGTCTTCAAATTGATTTTATGTGCAATCCAAATCAGATATGAGTGTGTACAGATATCAATTTTGAATGTGCTGCGCATACACAAAATTAATAAAAACTGTTTTCTTCATGCAGACAGATGGTGGGTCCTGTGCTGTTTCGCATCATTTTAATGCAGGATGTCTGTGAAATAGAAAAGAAAATATCATAGCTGTTCATTTGAGGGTGTTTGTCACTGCTTCATCTGTCCATAGACATCTGTAGACATGAGAGTGAAACCAGATCTGGTTGGAATTTGGATGCAAAATAGTGGTTATGAAAGTTGTGTAAATCCTTTCTGGGGAACTGACTCTTTGGCATTTTTGTTGTAGATCTCACTTTTCTAAAAATATCAGATCTGTGTCTTATGAGTGAAATAATGAGTGAACACAGGCTTATTGAGTTTTCAAAAATCAAAAAAATTTGACATGCTGTAATCAGCCTTCAGGCTCTTTGGTTTAACAATGACATCATTGCTATCATCGACATGGCAACTTTCATGATATGAACAACAATATGAAACAATAAAAAAGGACATTAATAACTCAGAAAATTAAACAGACAAATCAGGGCACATTGGAACTGAATCATAAGTTACAATCGCAACAATAACTGTAGTGAAACTATTAAAAAACAAGCACAGTGAACGTAAACCTGTACTGATGGGATTCTGGCAATACAGTAATGATTTTCCTCATTTTACACTTTTCCTGCATTTAAAACTTGACCCCTTGAAAAATATGAAATGTTGGTCCTACTTTATGATTCAGAATGACATTCAGAATAATATAATAATAATAACAATATAATAATAATATAATTCAGAATGACATTAAGAAGTCCTGAGAACAGGGATATTTCACCATCTTTTAAATGAGAGAGAGAGAGAGAGAGGCATTTTGATTGAACACCCAAGGTGGCAACACTTCCTGACCACTGGATGGCACACAATCCTAGAAGAGAACATATAGAACCACGCTGTCCCTCAAACACAGCAGACAGCTGAGGAGCTGCCTTAAACACCTGGATCCTCATGTACTGTATAAAACGTGCTTATGCTAGGAAACATATGTAAGCCAAAGTCGGGGTTTATTAAAACACTAACTTGCCGTGAAAATTGACTTAACATTGAGGAAAATTTTCACCATCTGTTAGTCCTATGCAGACTTTTTTGGTGTTGTTTTGTTGCACATTTCAATTATGTGTCAGGTATATTCCAGTGTTTTTGAAATGATTATATCACAGATTTTTGACACATTCTCTCAATACAACTATTTTCAAAAGTTGACAATATCACCTAATGCATACACTTAATGTTAATTGCCTTAGTTTGAAGAGTATCTATTTTGTTTCTAAGAAAGATGTGCGGTTGGTAGTATGACATAACTGGCAATGACAGTGTTTGCTCTTTTGAGAATATCGCCAATGGCAGGCCATGCAAAGAGAGAGTTTTCATGAATTCTTTGGTTCATGATGATGACAGACTTGTAAGCTGATTTAGACTCCTTAGACCCATCTTCTTGGAGTTGTAGACTGAACTGGAGTCTACACTACAGACACCTTCATATGGAAATGACACAATCCCTGTTCCAATGCAGGATTTAACAACTATAGGTTATTTGGTGACTGGTCAGGAATTTCGCAGTCATCCCTAAGCCATGTTATGCAATGTGTATGGGATAGTATGATTAAGATGCTACCAGGGACATCCAGTTCCTTTATTTTATCAAATAATTGTGTGGGAAGTATACTTCAGGGTCATGCTGGGTGTGATGGTTGGCTTCTTGATAAGTAGACCTTAATGATAGGATTGCAATTAAGTTTAGTACATTAAGCATAATTTGTTTAATCTTTCTTTCAGGTGATAAGGGGGTACACCACAAGAGAGGAGATGTAATGAAAGGCACTCCTGTCTGATCCTTAGCTGGTGATAGGACAGGGCTTCCTCTGAAATCTTTTTGGATTATATATGCGTGCTATTTGGTCCATGGCAATGGCTTTGGCATCATTGGTTCTGAGTTGCTGGTTTCTCAGATTCTTCTCAATTTGTTTGGACCACATCTTTTTAAGTGCTGCTTTTTGAACCTTCCAGTCCTCACGGCGTTTCTGCCAGAGTAGCTTGTATGGTATCTGGCAGGTGTTCATTCTGCAGACATGGCCGAACCATCTCATCCTTTTCAGCTGTATTACCTCTTCAACTGTTGGTTGGTGGATGCAGCTTGTCCATATGATTTCACCCAGGATCTGCCGCAGGCATCACGTTTGGTAGACCTCAAGTTTGTTCAGGGTCCATGTTTCAGATCCAAAGAGGAGAATTGGCAGGATTAGTGCTTGGAAGAGGCAGATTTTAGTCTTGAGGGAGGTGTTGGGCTTCCTCCATAGACACCACTTGAGTGAGGCGAACACAGTTGTTGCTTGGCCAATACACCTGTGGACGTCTGTGGTGGATGCAACTTTCTTCACTTGGATCAGTGACCCCAAATACTTGAATTCTCCTGTATATGGTGGTTGATAGAATCATTAGTTCATTAAAAAGATAGACGGTATTGTTTGTACTCATTGGGCAGCACACTGCTGCACGGTCACACAAGGTAAGCCACATAGTGATGAATTGTGCAGTACTGCACAACTTAGAATGGAAACATGGACTGCCTCTGCCACCTGAGATGGGTCTCAGTGAAAGCATGAATGATCCAGACTCTGTCCCTCAGGATATCAACACAGTTGAGATTTTCAAAGATGTCTGGATATTGTACATCCAATGTAAAGAGACTTGTATGTACTGCAACACTAACAGTTACTTGGAAAAATTATTTTATTTATTTACAGGTTCAATAAGAATGTTCTTCATATCTCACAGTTCTGTGCATACAGCCTGCTTTAATTCACACTGTTTCTAGCACAAAACATTAACAGCCTACATCAATTCTTTTTGTGTCTGCTTGCACCTCGTCAGTCAGTACATGTCACATTGTTACCCTGCACTGGCACAGGGTTTGGGTAGTGAATGATGTCACATTACTATTCCTGACTCCACTCTGCAAAGCCTCCCACAGTCCAAAGATATGCAGGTTAGGTGCAATGGCGATCCAAAAATGTCCCTAGTGTGTGCTTGGTGTGTGTGTGTGTGTGCCCTGTGGTGGGCTGGTGCCCTGCCTGGAATTTGTTCCTGCCTTGCGCCCTGTGCTGGCTGGGATTGGCTCCAGCAGACCCCCGTGACCCTGTGTTAGGATATTGCAGGTTGGACGATGACTGACTGACTAAATAATAAAATAAATAAACTTCTAAGGGAAAATATTGGCCATGTGTGTTGACTGGAAAATTGAACAATTTTGCTGGGCTTCACTTGGACATGATTTGTGTAGTAGCTAACAGAACTGTGATATTAAATGTTTTAAAATGAACATACTTGATCAACATCATCTTGATGCAATACACCAGAATCCATATCTCATTCTGGCAAAAGGCCATGGATTGCTGTTTCTCCATAGACTGGTGCAATTCACAGGTCAAAGGGACTAAGGTTATGTATACCAAGAGCCCTCACCAGTAGCACGCACACTTAACCAGTGTTCCATTATTCTCACTTTAACTCCTACCTTTGAATCAGAATTTATTTTTTCATTTGTGCAATGGAACTCTGCTCAGATGTTGCTGCATGTACAGCTGCTGCCCCACTTTGTTTTTTTCTTTTCTTTGAGACTCCCACAGAGAGACCAACAAAAATTACTTATTTGCGGTAGTCCACTTCAGTCAGGAATACCTCAAGTTCACATTCACAAGTTTTGTTTTCTGCCATTTTCATCTGGTCTTCCATGGTTTGTACTAAAGATGTCATTCAGGAGCATGGACACATTTATATATTTATTAGATCATGCATATTCAGAAAATACACCTTTTTTAAGCCATACTTAGTTAATGGCAGGAGGGCACAAGGTGTTGCTAAAAGTTTTTGCATGTGCACTTAGTTTTAAATTGATTTGATACAGTATTTACAAAGGAACTTGGCATGGCTCATGGTGTATGTACGGTTTCTTAAACCTGATTTTTTTGTGTGTGTATGCTGTTTTTGCCTTTTGAACATAAGCAATATCTTAGTAAAGAATCTAAGTTTTTATACATGAAGCCCCAGGCCCTTAAAAGATCAGTGTTGTGGGGACAGCAGAATCTGAGAGAGGAAGTTCGGTTTGGTGTCTCTGGGGGAATATAAGGCTGCTTATGCTTAAGACCCTGGGAAGGAGTTTAAAGCCATCTAATAGCAAGATGTAGATTGAGTGTCTAATCATGAGCAACGTTTATAGTGAAGGCTGAACTGGTAGGATGAAGAGAGGCCCTTTTTGGTGTTATATTTTTATTTTACTTTGCGTTTACTATATTTTGTTTTATTTAGTAAAATTGTCAATTTTTAAAATGTTTGCCTTTTTAGTATATTTGCCTTTTTAGTATATATCCTTCCTATAAACGCTTGCTATTCAATATTGAAATAACTTTAAAAATGAAAATGCCAACAGTCTTGCTTTATCTTAGGCGCTTAATCCAGAAGAACTACAACAGCCATAATTATGTTTGAGTTTCTCATAGTCCAGGACATTGAAAATTTTGTTGCAGAGGTACAATCCTGACATCACTCTATCCTTATTTTAATCTGTGATTATATTAGTAAGGGGAAAACAAAGCAAACGTAATTAGTAGTAATCAGAGAAAACTTAATTTAGTGGAGTATTACTTAAACTTTGAATCTGAACTCTGTAAGTGCTAATTAGATGCAATGTGTGATTATAACAATGAGTTGGTCAATTGATATTCTGGAAAAGCGCAGAGGAGATACAAAATATTATACTCCAGCTACCCATTATCTTCGAAAGGTAACCTGAGAATAACCTGGCTTTTAAATAATGGCTGGTGACCAGGAGTTCAAGTGTACCTTAGGCTGTCAGAGGGACAGCTGGACATAGTGCCTCAGGGCCTCATCTTAGCACACCCTGAAAGTAGTTTAGTTTGTGATTTGTTCCTTTTTAAATTTTCACTAAAGTTAAAGTGTAGCTACATCTTTTCCATGTTCCCAAAATCGAGCACCTACCAAGTTGACAAAATAGGATCCAATGCATAACAAAAGAAATTTCTCAGTCCAATAAAGTGCATTTTAAAAAAGTTATGTGAAAATTTAAAAAGGAACAAATCACAAAAATACAGAAAAAAGTTATTTCACAAGCAGAATAATAGGAAAAAATGATTCTTCTACAATATTATCTTTCTTGTGTTAAACTTAAGTTATGTTCTATACTTAAAGGTTGTTAATTCATTTGTGTAGTTAATTTAGTGGTCTCAATCTAAGAGTACCACAAGTCCAGGACCATGGGTTTGGGTGGAATGTGAGTTGAGGTTTGGCTGATAGGTGAATTTCAGGCCAGAGTAAGAAACAGACGAGGAGAGAAGATGGAAAGAGGTTTGCTTGAAGTACTTTGGTGAGTAAGTCTTGAAAAGTCAAGCAAAATGACAACTTTTATTGGCTAACTAAAAGTAAGTAAGTCTGATATACACCCTATCTGACTGAAAGGGAATTCATTGTTGTATCAGTTTGGCAAATTCTCTTTATTTTTATCTGTTATTTTTATTAGTTTGTTCCTCTCTATATTATTTCCTCCTCTGTATATGGTTGCTTTCTTTCATAAACCACATCTTATTTTATTGTTTATTTCACTTTTGTTCAGTTTTTATGAGGATCACTCTTCATTAATTTCTGTGTACACATACACACACACATTTATATATATATATATATATATATATATATATATATATATATATATATATATATATATATATATATATATATATATATATATATACTGTACATATATTCTAGGGGGCACCCCCAGGGTGCCAACCCACCGCAGTATTATAGTCTAATTTTGCAATTTTAATGACCTTCTGGGTCAGATCAGACCTTTTTATCTATCTCTTTTCTCTTGGGGGTTTCTGAAATTGCTTAATTACACTCACAATTTATTGAGTAAATCTTCAGTCAAAGTATCGAAAAGGCTAGAATAAAATGTCAAACCAGACAGCTGGACAAACAAAAACTCTGTATCTTACTAGTATTTATTTTTAGTCAGTAAAAAGATCATCATTGGATGTATCTAACCTACAGTATCTCTTTAAAAGAAATACTGCAGCCACCCAGTGTTTGCTGGCAAAGGTCCAGTTTTAGAGCTTTAAAGTATCTGCTAAGAGCCTGATTCTGTTTTAATGTGCCAGAAAACAAAGCCTTGCTCTATGCTTTAATATGCGTACGTTTTGGAGCTTGGCTGTGTGCAAGACAGAGCAAGATTCTGCACTGCTTTTCTTAGCATTGCATTGCTTAAAATGTAGAATGCAATCAAACAACAAAATCCATTTTTATGTTACTTAGGCAAACAGTAACAAAAAAGTTAACATTTGAAAATTCAGCTTCAATTATGTTCTTTGTCAGCAGGATACTGCTTGTAATATGAGACAAGTAGGCATAATTCTGTTCACATATGATAATAATAGTGAGATGTACATAGATCTTGGGAGTTTTAGTGAGTTTTTGTGTAATTCCAGGATAGATTTCCTGTTTCAATTTAATCATGCTGTGAACCACAGTACTCAGACTTCCCACTTGGACATTCATGCCCTGAATTCTTTTGTCTTTCTTTGTTTTTCACTAAAGCACTCTTTAATTAGATAATAACCATACAGACTAAAAGCAAAAAAATAAATATGCAATGTTTAATTTCATTTAGTTTCAAGTAATAATGCATGCTATAAGTGCAGTAGTTGATTTTTTTCCTCTGTAAAATAATGCTGATTCAAGATAATCAAATGAATGTCTAGCAGATACACAGTAACTCCTTCTGTGCCGAACACCATCCTGAAGCATTTTACATGGACAGCTGATAGACATTTATTCTTAAGGAAACCTATCCTTAGATGTGCTAGACAGTGAAACCTGCTGAAATTCACCAAAGGATGTTGGCTCCTGCCAGTCTGTAAGCTGTTTGGGAACCCATCTTGCACAAACTTTACAGTGCCTCAAGTCATCATGCATTATGGCATGTGCAAATCCATAGCTGATATTCAAATGTACAGCAATAGCCGACACTGTAATCCAATGGTCTTCTCTGATGGCATTCGCCAAGTCAAATTGGGCTTATGTGCGCAGTTTTGATGGTCAGTCAGATCAAGCTTTGTCAGTTGCGCTTGTTCTTCCCACTTTAAACCTTTGTAGGCATTCATAAAGTATTCATTGAGACTTGCTGTTTTTACTTCCATCCAGAGCCAACGTCCTTTGGTGAATTTCATCAGGTTTCACTCCTTCTGCCCAAAGAAATCCCACTGCGGCACATTGTTCAACAATTGTTCAGACCTGCAGCAGATTGTCCATGTTCATTTGACCTTGACTTCAACTAAACTAATGGTAGAGTGCTGTGCTGTGTGTGTTTGAACTACCCATAGCCATCGCAAATGTGTTGTATTGAGTCAACTTCTATCTGTTGCGATTACCTCGTAATTTTCAAATTGCCTGTACCATTTGATTTCCCCCTTTAGAAAAGCCATCTTACCCAATACACAAGTTTGAAATTTTTCGAATACTTGGAGAAAAACTCACTCAGACACCGAGAGCATGTGCAAAATCCACACAAGATCTAGGAGTTCAACCCAGGAAGCTGTAAGACAGCAGAACTATCAGTAATGCCACTGTAATACCTGTTATATTTTCATGGTAAATGTACCAACAGAAAACTGTCTTATAATATTGGTCTTTAATTAAATAACTGTAACACATAACAAAAACATGTTGATAAAGAAGTTAGTTACTTTGAAAAGTCTATCCATCCTATTTGTAAAGTCAGTTAATTCAATAATGGCAGTATCGGGGGAAGGCAGGACGAAGGACCAATTCATTACAAGACTTACTCATGCACACTTGCACACTTACCCATATAGTGCCAGTTTACAGTTAACAATTACTGTAACAGTCACATTGTTGGGATGTAAGAGAAAAATGGCAGTATCCAAAGGAATACCCACGTAGAAAAGATGTAAGGTTCACCTCCAAAATATACTCACTTCCTAGTAAGTAAGAAATAACTGAGGCCAAGTACATACAAATAATTGATTAAAATTAAATTAGTTAAATTATAACTGTGGAAGAAAAAAATCACTAAAAGATAACTTTAATTATTTACACATGAAGAAAACTTATAATTTTGTGTATTTTATACTTATCAGTTACATATTACTAATTTGTATAATTAGCTAATAGTAAAATATTAATAATCTTTTATGTGGGTGCTAGAAATATATAGTAAAAGCAACAATGAATCTAGAGGAAGAGTGTGAAGTACTTACTATTTATATATATATATATATATATATATATATATATATATATATATATATATATATATATATATATATATATATATATATATATTTCTTTAATATTACCTGGTGCAAAGGCCAAGTTTAGTCCAAGCATGGCATAAATAGTTTCTTGTAGTAAAGCATGTACTCCAACAACATTAGTGGTTGTAACTAACATTGGTTAGTGCTGCTGCCTCATATCTCCAAAAATTAGATTTGAATCTCAGCCTGAAATAGTTTGCCTGTGCTTTCTGTGTCTCCATTGCTTTTTCTTTTGAGTACACAGGTTTTCTAACCACATCCCAAAAATATGTTAGATAGACTGGCAACCCTAAAACTAGACTGGTATGAGTGTGTACATGACTGTGTCCTGTTAAATACCAGTATCCTGTCCAAAGCTGTCTTACACTCAGTATGCTAGGGTATACTTTGCACCCTGATAACGTTGAACTAAAATGAGCGGCAACACACAATGGACGATGGATGTGTGCACTTTAATCTTTATCGGTGCATACTAGTAATCCATGCGACATTATTAGTAAGAGAAAAATAGTAAAATAACAACGGCATCCAATTTTTGAATTATCTTAAATTAACATAAAACATCCAGAACCAGAGCCTGTTCCAGCAACATCAGGAGCATGGTAAGAAACAGACTGTGTCAGATATAGCTTGTCACTTAGAATTGATACTTTGCAGAATATTGAGTTTTTGGGATCTGGGAGGAAATTGGAATACTCAGAAGAAAGCCTTCATGGAAACAGAGAAAATGTGCAAACTTCACATAGACAGTGATATGGCCGGAAATCAGTCCTATTTAACTCAAAATACTGTGTGAGCCATTGCAACCCACTGCACAGAAATGCACTCAATCTGTAGGTGGCTATAAGACATATAACATGCATTATTTTATTATTAAATATTATTATTATTGTATATCTAAAATGAGTTTGTAAAACCAGGTGGATGCATCCAGAAACCTTTAACTAGTTTGTTGTGACCATCAGGGGGTGCCACTGACCATTCCAAACCCCAGAGACACCCACACCAAGTCTGTCCTGGGTGCAAAAAAACCTTTTTTTTTTAAATTTACAAATACCATTTTCAAAGTTCACACCACACTTCTAAATCCACAACAGATCCTTATACTCCTCCAGATGAGCTTCGCCCTCTGCCTCCTGACTCAACTCGAGGAGGCTGGATGACTTCTTTTTATGTTGGACACAGAAGAACCTCTGGCAGCACCCAAGGAACCCTGACAGGGTTGTCTCATAGGACTATGCATCCCATGCATCCATGCGGGTCCATGCCAGTGGAGCACTGCAATGTATTGTACTGGGGAAGGAACTGCTCTTGACAAACAACTTCCCCAGTCCATCCATTAATATTTCCCTTATCCTGGCTAGGTTATGCCTCCCATACTGTCCTTCAATTATGGTTTCTCAGCCAGGCAAGGATCCACCTTCCATCCCAGTCAGGATGCCAGTCCATTCATCATAGTGCTTACCTAACAAATACACAGAACTGAAATGATAGTATAATAGGAGCTGTAGACTAATTTTTCACCACTAGAGAAATATAAATTCAATAACAAATCTATTCCTTGAGTTAGATGAAAGTTTGATCTCACCCACATGAAAACATGCCAACTGTGTCACACATTACATTAAAAATCATTGTTTTTTTCCTCAAAATTCCTTCTGTCATATTCAACTTGTACTTTCTAATTTGTCAAAACTTCACAGAACACAGCTTGTTGATTCATTAGTGAGGCTTGCTTTGCTGATGCCACAGATTCCTTGTAGAGTGGCACTCTTTGCATGCAGCTGACAGTGCTGAAGGCGTCTCTCATATATATTTTGTGGCTGTGCATTTTTTTGTAGATTGTTTTTTCTTAATTTGTATGTAAAGCAATAAGATTATAATTACATCATCATTTAGGGAGAAAAATGGACACATAATTGTGATACGTGTACCTTTGTGAGTAAAACATTACAGTTGTCTTCAATAACTGACAAAATTAAACCCTTAGCTGAGTGTATTCTGATAGAAGTTAGTTCATAAAATAAACTGATGGATGGGTTTGTCTATAATGAACTGCTTTGTGTCTTAAATCTTCTGATACTCATTTATTTTCTTTCTTTAGTAGTCACAGATAACTGTTAGTTCTCAACCTTATACATATACTTTTCTCTACATCCTTACAAAAAAGAATCTAAAAAAAAAACCTGTAGCAATGTAAATATATAGTACTACACCATACTTAATAATAAATATGAACCTTTTTGGTCAAATAATTTCTTTTTATAACCAACGACACCCATCCCATTCAAAGATCTTCTATATATATGTTACCCGTAACATATACATTATGTCTTAAGAAATGCTGTTTTTAAGAAAAAATATTTTTGCACTGAATCTCATCTTGAAATCAGCAATGATACTCATTGTCATACCTGTTTAACCTAAGTCAGGGTCAAGGGGGGACTGATGATCATCCAAACAGGACTAGGCACAAGGCAGAAACTAATTTTGGACAGGGCACCAAGGCCCACGCACACTCACACTCATAGTTTTGAGGTTGCAGCTAACTTAACGTGCACATCACTGGGTATGTAAGTGGAAAACCAGAGTACCCAGAGGAAAATGCATGTAGACACCAGAAGTGTCAGTGATCTAGT
Organism: Erpetoichthys calabaricus; assembly: GCF_900747795.2. Taxonomy (NCBI): domain Eukaryota; kingdom Metazoa; phylum Chordata; class Cladistia; order Polypteriformes; family Polypteridae; genus Erpetoichthys; species Erpetoichthys calabaricus. The sequence goes on along the minus strand of NC_041395.2, from coordinate 262,139,008 downwards.
GTGGAAAGTCAAACCCATGCTGCATCAGTGAAGTAACACCGAAGAAGGGGTAATTAAAAAAATATCCGAACCTGGGAGAACAATATAATTTTACTTGTTATGCTTCCAGTGATTTGTCTGTACTGAATTACCTAATGGAGCAGTATTATATTTATATTACATTGTTACTGAAAAATGGTGCTTTTCTTGTATCTATTAATATATCAGAATTTGATGGTCTTCTTAAATATGCGACAAGAGAACACATGGTAGAATTTTCATTTCATGTATCTGGAATGTATGCATATTAGAGAGCACCTAAAAATCAGTTTCTGTGTCAGTTTATGAAAAGAAATGAGTACACTTATACTTTGGTTGAGGTTCCTGTTTTGGCAGAATAGATGGGCAACAATATTGGTTTCTTATTGGAAACTGGACCTGTTTTTAGTTTGTAGCTGAAATTATATTTTTAGGGAAAAGCCAAAAAAGCCTGCTGTCACTTTTGAATTGTTAACCTGCATATTTGTGTATTCATTGTAGCTCAGAAAAAACTTTCAGTACAATTTGGAAGTTAGCTCTCTGATATTTTGTGTGTGCTGCCTTTATTTCACACTTGTTTTTCTTTTCACATGTGTACATTGATAAACTGTATCACTGTTTTTGTCTCTCCATTATTGACCCTTTTAATCAAATTCAGGGTCCTGATACGTGACAACTACAAACCTTAAATACGCTGACACATGCTTTTATTTTTTCTCTACATATAGTATATATATGAAATCATAATACACTCTGTTATTTGAATTTTTCACCTTTTTAATGTTGTTTTTCCATTTTGCACAATAAGGACCTCATTGCAACCCTCAGATTGCATCCTGTCTGTATGTTTGATTGCAAATCATGCAAAAATAGCTGCACTGATTTTCATTAAATTTCTCATGTAGGTTACTGTTGGTCCAAGTTAAAATATAGGCTACATAACGTTTTAAAAACTTCAACGAGAAGAAGGGTTGCAATTGGAGGAAACCCAAACACTGTACATTATTCTAAAATGGCTGCATCTTTGTGAAATGTTGCATGTATAATACAGCTGAACTAACTTAAAATCAGGCTAACGCTGTGTCAAAAATTTCATAGGGAAGGGAGGTTGTAACTGGTGGTAAAAAATGCACCAATCAAAAATGGCTGAAGTGAACTTCATGAAACTTTAAGGCCTTCCAAACGTTCCTTCAAGAAACAGCGCTACAATGGGGTGGGGCGCAAAACAAAAACCGCATTATCCTTCTAGGTAATTTCGCCCCGTTTACATAGCATATCAATGATTCAACGTCTATTTGTATTGTTCCAGCCCAGGAAGGAGTTACTGCAAATTTGTGATCCAATCATACACAAAAAATTCTTGACTGATGGGAGCAGAGAAGTTGATAGTTATCAGAAAATGTAGTTTAAATGAGAAATGGCACACTTGCCACAGAAATGGCCAGCAATCACAAAAGAGCTGACACTTAAAATTTAATAAAAAAATAAAATATTTATTTACTTACCTTATATACCAATGCTGGGTACTTCAGTTATCCATGTAAATAAAATAGTTACCTGTTTGTCTGTTCGCCAGTCTCGCCAATCTTGAAAAAATGGCTGAACTGGTTTTCATTACATTTTGCATGTCTGTTGCCGTTAGTCCTATTTAAAATATAGGCCATATTGGTGTATTGAGAAGAGGGGTTATAACAGAGGGAGGGTAACCCAAAAACCAGCACTGATGTGAGGACTACAATTCCTATCATGCAGCAAGAGAGTGCTGGGGTGGATGACAGGACAATGTTATCAAAGCACACAAGTTTTGTACCGAGTTGCATCATTTTGTTTCACCATGCATTGTGTTTGAATGTAATGTTGAATTTTCAAAAGACAGTTGTCCCCATTATTTTCATGCATACCTATTAGTTCAAAATGGGAGTACGGTGTTAATAAACCTTTAAAAAGCAATGATTTTTTTTCAACCTTGCAAAATCTTTTACAACTTCAAAACACCGTCATAAGTGAGTTTCATGGTTGTGAAACTACATGAGAAACTCCTGTCATGCGTGTACCTTAAATGCAACTCACAACTATATATGTGCAGACCACAATCCTGATTCAGGTTTCACTTTCTTTCTGTTTTGTTAATACAAGCCAATATAAAGGCCAATCCTCCTGGACCCCAAACCTTTCTCTTGTGTTGATAGTGTTTTTTACAATACATCGGTCTAACTATCAGTCTGAAAGAGACCATTGTAATGAGTCAGGATATTGAGGCACTGCCAGTTATCACCATAGACATCTACAAACTGGAGGTCATTCACCATTTCATCTACCTGGGCTCCACCATCAGTAATAACCTCACCTTGGATGAGGATGAAATCAACAAACACATTGGGAAGGCTGCAACTCTTGCCCGCGTCACTACACTCGTCTGGGAGAACACCAAGCTGGCTGTCTACAGCACTTGTGTGATCAGCATACTTCTATATGACAGTGAGACCTGGACATCATATGCCAATTTGGAAAAATGACTTAACACCTTCCACCTGTGATGCCTTTGCTGCATCTCCTGGGAGGACAAAGTGACCAACACTAAGGTTCTATTCTGTGCTGGCTTACCGAGCATATACACCCTTCTCAGGCAACACAGACTGCACTGGCTTGGTCAAATCTACCACATGGATGATGACCACATCCCCAAAGATATTCTCTATGACCAGCAGGCGTGGGACAAAAGAACAGCAGGCCACCGACAGCTGCACTAAAGGGATGTCTGTAGGCGGGGCATAAAGACCCTCGACATCAGCACAGAGTCCTGAGAAGACCTTATAGCCAATCGTTCAAAGTGGAAAGACATTTTGAAGCAGCGCCTCAAGTCCAGAGAAGAAACACTCTAGAAAGCAGTGGCGGGCAAGCAAGCTCACAGAAAGCAATGCTGTCCCACAGACTGAGCAGAGACCACCCACAAGAGCAACCTCTGAAAAAGATATTACCACTCCTGCATTGCTTGGCTACAACATCAACAAAAACAACAACAGCAAGAGAAACTACAGCACACTTTTCCAAAGTTGCCTTTGACTGATGGAGGCCATCAAGCCACACTGCAACCGATTCTTTAGTTCTTTTTTGTACTTAAATTTGAATAAGTTTAAATTTCTCCTCCAGTCAAAAATATGACCACACTCTTAATTTATGCAGCTTTCAGTTTGTCTTTACTGTATATTCTCTTTTACTGAATGAAATACACCATTGTGTCAGAATTCATAAAGCAGGAAATTTAAAGTCTAAGTTAAGGATTAAAGCACAACAAAAATAGTGAACAATACAATACAATTCAATATTTAGTGCAATTTTGCTTTTTTAAAACTGTGAATATTTCTTTTCAAGAAAACCATGAACTAATAGCCTTTGAAATGGTTAATGCATACAATATAAGGATTACTTTCAACAGCATTATATTGTATTTTCATTAATATTTCATAGTCCCAGTCGGCTATTGTACATGTCTTGACCAGTACCCTTTCAGCATCACGGGTAAATTATTAACTTGGTGCATCATAAGATTCTTTTTTTGGTGTTGGGAGAAGACTTTCCAATGTGAGACCGACTTTTAGATGTCATCTACTTAATGATCCCTGTAAAATTCAAAGCAGACTAAGGAATGCAATGGCGTTAATTGAAAACAGCCCTTTCCTGGTTTCGATTTTCCTTTGAGGTAGGCCTGTTTTGGAGAACTGGTAGTAAACTACATGGAGCATTGTTTAAAAAAAAAAAGTGTTTTAATATCCCTATAAAAACAATTGTGAAGTCTGAAGTGACAGTAATGTTAGATCTGTCTGGATGGTGTCACAAATGGGAAAGCCTCGAGCTGAACATTTACTAACTTAAACAAGATCATGAAATTATCCTTTTCCTACATATTGAAAGATTACATCTTCTAAATTTCTTTAAAAAAATACTTAGTATTTCATACCTTTTTAGATTCCAGGTCCCTTCCCAAATTCACATAAATCCAGCATTATATAGCATCGTGTTAAATTCTATTCTTGTATAACTTATATAATGTTTTTTTTGTATGATGAGAGAAACATGATAATTTAAACCGTCCTTTGGAAAAAAATACGCTGTCAAGTTTTACATTATGTGCGCCCTCCCCCTCCAGTATCTGAACGCTTATTTTAAAATCTACAAGGCAACCAAGAATTAATTTGAGCTGTAGACTTTGTTTGTTTCCATTGACAATGTAACACACATTCTATTTCTGGAGATCAGACTGTCTTTTACACGCGCGCTTGCCCAACTTTGCACAACAGCAACAGAGTCGCAGAATTCCACGCTGGGTAGCTTTTGCTTAGCCTGCACTTTTACATTTTTGTTTAGCTAATAGTTGCAACATACGGGGTGCACTGAGCTCTTCTGTTATTTGGTAACATGCTCGCACTTCGCCTCCGGGACTGTCGTCTGATCCACGCCCGCGTGTCCTGCCCGCCAAAGCCGTCGCCTCATCCTGACTTGCTCGATTCGCACGCTCAGGGCGGGGTGGAGTACGGAAGGTGGGGGGAGGAGGAGGAGGAGGCGGCACTGCCTGTCAACCTGCCCAGCAAGGCAAGCTTTGCCTGGGTTATATCTAGGAGGGGCTATATTTCATGAATATCTTTTTAAGACAGCCAGTCTTTATCTCCATGTCGTGTTTCTTCCGCCTTTTTTTTTGGGTAGATCATAACAAGAATGCGCACCATACGAGAGAATCGTTTTGAAACAAAATAATGCCTTTCAGTAATTACACGTGAGAAGGGTAGCAGAGCAACGCTGCTAGCGGTTAGGGGACACGCGAGTGATGCCGAGCTTTGTGCGGTAAGTTTTCAAAGGGCAAGTTTTTATTGCTCTTCTGAGTCGTAACGCGGAATTTGTCACCATTTTAAACACTGAACAGTACAGAAAATAAGAACTTTGCTAAAGAGGAGGAGTGCTCGGCTGGTCAGGCTCGTTTGGTGATGTGTTAGCGAAGTTATCCAAGGATGCTACAGTTACACTGTATAATTAACAGAGCTAGTTGTCCATTGATTGAGATGAAGAGAATCATCTTTATATTACAAGTAGTAGTAGCAGTATTTTAATTCGTGATATGAATAGTGATTAACTGCTGAACATTTCTTTTGAAATCTTCGTCTCAATGTTTTAGTGCAGATACTGTAAAAAAATAGTTCATGCTGGGAATAAATTAAATCTGATGAAAAATGCCATTAGGGCCTCAAAATCAAGGTGCACAGTGCTGTATAACTGTGTTGCATATTACTGTAAAACTTTGCTGTTCTCAACCTTTGCATGTTCCCTGCCACATGTTGTTATTCAACAAAACACCCTCCCACATTAAAAAAAGTACCGAGTGTACGAAGAATCTCTTTTGTGTCTGTCAGGCTTTGGCTGACATTAACCAAATAGGCCTGCTTGATGAAAATCACTGTTTAAGTTGACAATTTATGATTTGCACTCTTAAGTTATATTTCTATAATCTTCATAAGTTAGTTCAAAGTGTATCAGTTACTTAGCCATTAAAATTTTTCAGATCAAATGTGTGCATGCATGTATGTACGGTAAAAATCGATGCAGGAAACGGTTTGTGCACAAAACATGATTGTTTCTAAAATAAGATGATGATTGAAGCAGTGTTGTGCTGTATGTTGGGAAATGACAAATAATGTGTAATCTTATTAAATTAGCATTGCACTCATTTTTTGAAGCTATTAAGATTTGAATCCATCAATAAATTCCCACAGACAAAAACGTGTGTTAATGTAACAATAGACATGTGTATTTTGGTAATGGCAAACCTAGCACTGCTGCTTCATTGACCCAATATCTGGGTTTGAACTCCTCACCTGGTTGCTGTCCATGTATAGTTTGCATGTACATTCTTTTTTTCTTTTTGGTACTCCAGCTCAATCCCCATCAAATTCCCAAGTTCCCTAAATTTGTGTGAATGTGATTGGATGGGCTGTTTGACTGATCTAATGCTGTCTCCAGGATTGCTTCCATGTTTGTGCCCAGTGCTGCTGGGAAAGGCTCCACCCCTCTGTGACACTGAACAAGTTTAAGTGAACCTACTGCTGTGAGTCAGTACAATCACTGCATAGACTGTAGATGCCACGTGAGCTGGACAGACATCCCAGCCAGGAGAGGAGATGGTTCCTCACACGGATGGGAGGATAAAAAGGGATGGATGGACAGCTCACTAGGAAACAAATACGTCACTAGAAACTTTTTATTTCCCCAGCACACAAAATGGCAGCAGCCCTGGATGTCGGTGCCCCCTAGGAAACAAGCAAGGCATGCTGGGAGATGTAGGTTGGCAGTGCAGACCTGCTGGCGTAACTGGGGGCCACGAGAGGGTATTGCAGGGAGACAAGCTCCCTGTTATGATGGACTTCCGTGTGACCCGGAAGTGCTTCCATCAGGCAATCGTCCTGGCACCGGAAGTACTCCAGGGTCTGTCATAAAAGGGGCCACACTCCCTTATCCAGGCGAGTTGGAACTGGGAGGTAGTGGAGCAACGCTTGAGTGGAGGAAGGTAGTGCGGTAGGAAGAAACATTTCTGCAGAGAAAACTTGTATTTTATGCTTGTGATGACAAATGTGAGAGGATTTGATTAATAAATTAATCATTATTTGAACCCGGGACTGTGCTTGTGTGTTCGTGTTGGGGTTTGGGCTTGCTGGTGCCCGGGTGTCCATCACAAGACTTAAAATCCAGTGACTGTAATTTCCCAAACTATGGGATTTTTTCATAACTCAACACATCATGTTACTAATCTTTCCACTCCACTGCTAGCCTACACAAGATTGCATAATGAAATTAGTGGCCAGAAATGTCTGTTTCTGTAATATTTCATTATGAATTTCTTCAACATCCTTTAAACACACAAAAAGTACAAAATACACAAAAATGTGCTGTTCATATATGTTCAGAAATGTCCATATATTCTGCTACAGTGTGTTAGTATATTCTTCTTCAGTTTAATCTTTTATAGCTCTCTTTACCAAAGACAAGGGCGGCACAAATTTCCAAATCACTTAATTATTCAATATTTGTATACTCGGGCTTAATAAAACTTAAAGTTAATAAAATGAGATAAACTGTATCTGAAATGTATCTGTAGTGATATTAACGGAACATCTGTCCAGTACACACAAAAAAAACTTCACTGCAAAGCATTCTAGGAGGAATTAAAGATCCTTTGACATGAGCAAAGTCAAAGTCTGTCTGATCTTGATCTGTTGGCTGCCCCTCATGTCCAGAATATTTGAGAGTAACATATGACACATATGGAATAACTGTAGCATAATATGATGGTCTGGTTGTATGTCTGTCTTGTGCAAAAAGTTTTTGTTTATGGCCTGGAGTAGCACTATACTATATTCTTCAAATTTGCAATGAGAGAGAAAATATAATTTTGAAGCATTTGGGATTTTTAACCAGACATTCACAGTATTGTAATAAATGTTGGTATGTGGTTTCCATTGATTAAGGTTGGGCTGGTGGTAAACTTAAAAAGTAGAATTGCCAACTACGTAAAAGCACTTAAGCCCATTAGGGCTGTATTGTATGCCATTAGTACAGTATGGCTATTGATTATCAGTTTAACTAGGATGCAACAGCCAGATGACCTGATAGATTTCACAAAGTGAATGATGAAAGTAATGCCCAGTCTTCAACACCCTTCCAATGTTTTTTTTAAATATATTTTTAAGTGAATATATAATATGTATATGTAAAACATTATTTCTCTTATTTTTCACATATTGTTTGCAGTCACTTTAGCAAATTATTTGTAATGTAGGCTAGAATTTATCAAACATTTAAAATTTTCTACAGAATTATCATTGCTATTATTACTCGTTATATTGCTTTACTGCAAGTTATCATGCCTAAAAAGCTCCTAGGGATCAGTAGGATCATTGTTTCTTTTTTTTTTTTTTTTGTTTAGAAAAAGTTGGTTTTACATGGTCAGTCTTTGGACTTTGACTTTCTCTCATTTTGTCCTTTTTTTGTTTTGATGTCTTAATTCCTCTGTGAAGATAAGGGTCACTCCTGACTACCCACCCACTCTGGACAAATATAGCAAATGGCTTCTGATATGTGTGAAACAAAAGTGGTCTCCTCAGATATCTAATTTAATGCCTCGCTTGCTTCAATAGGTCCATGTAAAACCAGGAAGTAATTTATTTAGGCATTTAGATTATACAGTAGTCTGGGGTCTTGCATTAATTGTATACTAACAGAAGATAACAGAAGTACTAAACAGATATTCAGCAAAATACAGAATGTGTTTATTGCAGGCAAACCTTTTTCCTGTAAAGCGACATCCTCCATTCAGACCATGCTGAACTTTTTGGAATGTTTACTAAGGTGAAAGGTTTATACTAGATCTAAAATACCATACCATACCTAGAGAAAAGCCAAGCAAAATGACACCTTTTATTGGCTAACTAGAAAGATTACAATATGCAAGCTTTCGAGGCAACTCAGGCCCCTTCTTCAGGCAAGATGTAATCAATTATGCCTGAAGAAGGGGCCTGAGTTGCCTCGAAAGCTTGCATATTGTAATCTTTCTAGTTAGCCAATAAAAGGTGTCATTTTGCTTGGCTTTTCTCTACATTCATAATGGCTAACACGGTACAGCACCCTAGTACTACATACCATACCATACAATTTTCTAAGCTTGTTTAATCCTAAACTGGGTTGTGGGGCAGATTTAAAATGCTGGACTCAATGTTTGATTCTAACCTTAATTGATTGATAGTGAGCTGCGCTCATAATGGATCATCATTTAAATGGAATTTGCTAGTACACTTAAAATAGCCTGTTCAACTGCAGTCTGTTAGTATGTCATAGTGTCTATCCTGAGAGTGTATGAACAGCAATGAAAAAAGAAAAAGTTAATAAATTAACCATGAAATAATTTCTTTGTTCTCCAGTTTCTCAGTTTATAGTTATCCGTGGATACCAGATCTTTAAAGCAAATGTCTACTATATGTTATAAATTTAATAATCTCCATGTGTCTGTGTGTTTGTATCCAAAATCTGTGGATGTTAAATTGATTGGAAACTCTAAATTGATCCTGTGTGCCTGCAATAGTCTCCATCATATCCTGTGTTGCTTCTTGCCTTACTTTGGATGGTATTCTGATAGCAGAGATATAAGGAGACATGGATGGATGAACACCTAAAACTTGTTTTAAGGGGACATTGCCGTTAACTCAAGTACTTTTCACTTTTAAATGTTCAAATATTAATATATTACAAATTTTACCATTGGTTTTTGCACTAAAAATGTTGAAAAGTACTAGTACTCATCAGGTTTAGCTGTTTGGAATGATTTCTTTCAAAAGGATTAGTCCTCTTTGTTGCCTTGCAGCCAGGGTAGGCCCCACTTCCTAATTAACTTTGTTTCACTATGAGCTTGAAATTTTGTCCTATTTACATTCTTTTTTACTGCTGCTGTTGAATTTCATTTTTTATAGTAGTAAGGAGCCTAGTGTTAGAAATACAATATAATTGCAAACATGTAATTATGATAGGCAATGTTTTTGTCTATGGAATACCATCTGTTGCCAAACAGAATTAAAATAAATGTAATTACTGCAGGTTTTATTTCAAAATGGCCTTATTTGCAAAGACTTTTTTTAACAATGGGACTTTTCTAAATGGAAGATTTCTGAATGGTTCTTTTAATGCAGGTGCTATTTATTTCAAAATGCCTTTTTTCATGGTGGTTTTATCACTTGTCAATCAAGACAAAGACTAACATGCTGAACCTGTTCCTAGTGGTTAATCCTTTGCTGTCAGTTACATTTGCCCGATTATAAATTGTAGGCTACCAAAGATCTTTAGTGCAACTTGCATTCCAACTGGCAAAGACATGGAAGCAGTTAAGAGTTTTGGTAGTTCGGCAGATAAAGTAGAAATAAATCATTTAGTATATTATGCTATTTTGAGATAAATTGAAGATATATTGGCAATGCTTAGACAGATAACTGCTCGTTAAAATGTTGATGTTGTTGAAAAAATTAATGCTAAATGTCCAAGGCTGGAAATACCAGGTGACATGCTTCCAGATGACCTTCTGTTTGGACATGGTGCTCAAGTCTTAAAGTAATGAGAAACTCTTCATTAACCTGGATATAATTTTTAGCACTTATCAGTCTAACCATTCCCAACATAAAGTTAGTTCATATTGTGGCTGACAGGCTGCTCTTCAGATTGGCGGGGCTAAATGCTTGAATGACAGTAGCCCATTACAGTAGGATGGAAAACCATGGTATTTCATAAGACTAGAGAACATTCAAGAACATTCAAGAAGCCAGATGGAGAAATTAAACAGGACTCACACGCAGGAGTTGTGGATTGCACGTGGTGGATTGTGGAGAGTGAGAGAGAGAGACATTGAGAATGGGTGATTGGAAATACGTGAAAGTATAACATTTCAGAGGGGGGTACAGCATAAGACTAACCACGTCTTGTCATTGTTGTGAGTTTACCGTTTTATGAGGCACTTGACTTGAATCATAACAGTGGACAAGTGTAACTAGGTTGTTAGGCTTTTAAAGAACAGTTTGTATTATTTAATAAATACAATTCCCACATATTAAATTATTTCTATATATTTTGTCTGCAAAACTAGCTAATGCAACTCTTGCTGCCTTGATGTTTTTTTACAGTTTGAATTAAGGAAAAATAGGGCTAAAGAACTTTGGAAGCCAACTGCCTATGGTCAAACAAAAGTAATTGACTGGAAATTATTAACCAATAGGAAGAAGTTCAGCCCATTGGTCTTGATTGACATGTGATGAAACAGCTAAGAAAAGAGGCCTTCTGAAATAAATAGCTCACACATTAAAATGGTCATTTGAAAATATGCCATTCAGAAATGTTCCATTGTTTAAAAACAATCTTTAACAATAAGGAAATTTTGAAATAAAACATGTAATGATTAAATGTAAGGTTAAGTACATTATTGACCCAAAATAAGGTAATTCAATTGAATGGTCTGTGTCATTTCAATTTTTATTTTAACAGGCAGAATGTAGGTTAATAATTTGTTAATGATACAGGATGATGGTTTTAATGCATTGGTCAAAAATGTTTTCTTTGAACACATTAGACTTCGTAATACTTACTTTATTGCTACAGACTATAATTTTTCAAATGAATTCTTCTAGTAGGGTGATGTGCCTTGTCAAAAAGAACACATCATGTCAAGCTAGAGGGACAACCCTAACAGCGACTTAAATTGACTTTGATGGCCTGAGCAGTGACCCTATATCTTTACAGAGGGTACATTTTGTGGAAGACATATTTGGTTTAAGACTTTATGAACTGCATGATGCTACTGAGTTAGTATTGACCAAACTCCTTAAAGAATATTTTCTCACCTTGCTAGGTCCATGCCTCAAAGAATTCAGATAACTTTATTAGATGCACTTAATAAAGTGGTCACCGAGTGCATATGCCAATAAAAATATGCTTAGGATTTAATTTGATCTCATTTGAATTTCAATGGTCAACCCATAAAAGGTTAGAATAGAGAAATGTACAGGGTGTTAAAGAGATGTAAATTGCAATGGAAGATAATGTTGGCATTATGTGATAATGTTAACAGCAAGTACAGAGAATAATAATGATGCAATGAGAAATCCACAGTGATAATAAAAAGCATTAGACAATAACAAAAATGGGCAGAAAGCTAGCCAATATGAGAAAGAAGGATAACTAGAAATTAAACCTGGACTCTCAAGGCAGTTATGATTCAGCATGAAACAGAACTATCAGAACATGTGTAAGTAGACAATGTAACTGAAAAAAGCGACATCAGAGGAGAAGAAAATAAAGGATGTAGAGAGGGCAAATTCCAGATGGGAAAAATAAACACAACCAAAGAACAATGAAACAGAAAGAAAGTAAATAAGCATGAGTAAGTTGGGGGTGGGTTTACCTATTAGTGTTTCATACACAGATACTGGGGGGACGGGGGCTGCAGCAAGCTTTTGATCTGACCAATTTCATAAATAAAACATATTTCTCCAATACTTCTTGTTAAAAGTTGTTATTTAATTAGAGGCATATTTACAACTCTTTGCCTGTGGACACAGACGGTACTTGTTATGTTAAGTTTTACTTCCTTATGAACTTGAGAAAGATGCTTAGTGCAGTCATAGTTTTTAGTAGATCTGAGAATTTTCATTTTCAGTGTTTCTTCTTTGCTTCACTTTAATCAATTTGTCTGTTTGGTTTCTTCCCCTTTAATTGTATAATTTGTTTTAGTTTGTTCGTTAACAATGAGGAATAAATTACAGAATAGCTATGACCTACTAGATATTCTTCGTACTTGTGTACATTCATCAAAAAGTACTCATTTTGATACAATATATAGAAATAAATTAGAAAAAAGTACGATTGTAAATTAATTAATGGAAAAAGGATTTTGTTGATTTTTGTACAAAAGTAAAATATTTATTTACTAAATGTGTCAGACTAAGAGTACTGAATATTGACTGAAAAAACAAGTCTCCCTAATAAAGTACATTTGCAGCAAGTTTCGGCTTTTAATTAAAATAATGGTCTGAGCAAAGTCTTGCAGCAACTTGAGGCTGACATTACAGATATACTGTGTATACTTACAATGTTTAAAAAAAATATATATAGGTTCAAAAACAATGATGGAGTTTAACAGGGCAGTGAAAACTGCTGGTTAAGTAAATAGATTATAAATCAGTACACACATTTTTTGATCATTCTGAATTAAAAGCAAAGCCTTTGGGGATTTCAAGTTCTCAAATATTTGTATTGCTAAGCCTTATAACAACAATGTGTGCAGAAAGACCAAAGCTATGTTTAAGGTTTGCAAAACTTCATAAAAAAGAGTAATAAAAAGAGTGCTCCTTATGAAAGTACTGTATCTTGCTTAGATTCATTGGAAGTCAATAACACTGTTGACCTCTTCTTTAATTAGCCAACATGATTACATAATACAGATCAACTGTTTACAAATTACTTTAAGGTCATATTGATTATAAACTTGGTACAGTGATTATATAAAGCAACCTTAAACCTTAACCTTAACTTCAAATAACTTTCTTTTGAGCTTTTTATTTCCTGGATTGTGCTGTAGTATAAAATTTAAAATGCTGATATTTTTAAAGTATATTTATATTGCAGTAAGAAGTACATGTACATGTCTATTGAAGAATAATTTATGAAAAATGTGAATTATGGATATGCCCACGTATCTATTAATTTTCCATTTCTTCCATCTCTATGACAGAATTGTGGAGAGCTAGAGTTCATGATGTTCAACTTTTTAATACAAATGCTGTGAATTTTAATATTAATATATGCCACTTCAAAGATAATTTTACATTAAATTATAGTTTAAAAAATATATTTACTGTCCAGTTATTAGCAGAAGCACAATTTGAAATTAAAGCAACAGACATCATATTTTTCTCCCGCAGCTGGTAATGCAGAAAAATAAGATGGACTGGGCAGGATTGGGTTATTTGAGCTAAATGACTAAATAAAAGTGAATGTACATGATAAAAGGAGCCCACATAGTGGAGAGTAAAGGCAAGCAGAAAGTTGATAGTGCTTGTAAGGAAAACCATAATGACTATATCAGATTTTTCCTGAATTTTATGGAATATCTTGGCAAAAGTGCTAATTGTGCACACAACCTTCTTTTTCAGGTATAGAAATATTAGAGTCTCAAACAATGCAAGTTCGTAAAGACTGATAAAGATAAGCGCTGAAGAAAGGCATAAGGAAAGGCTGCTCTGCTTATTGAGTGAAAATTGCAAATAGCAAGGATAAATCAAAACTTTGAGCTGAAAATTTAGTCACAGATCAGTAAGCATTCAAAGTTGAAAACAAAGTGTATGTGCAAACAAGAAGCTAGGAAAAAAAAGGTCATTGTAGTGGTGGTGCTGGGCAGAAGGTGGGTACTGAGTATGAGAGAGACCACAGCTTACTATAGTAGGAGGCACTCTGCTTGCAGTTCCTACTGTCAGTCCCTGTGCATCCAGGCATCAGAGGTTCTTCTTTTGCTCTTGCAGTAGGGGAAAGGCTTCTGAGGGCCTTTGTAATCCAGACATTGTACCACAGTGAAAATGAATGAACTGGTACGAATTGTGGTGTGATTCAACAATAAAATTCACAAATTCAGTTAAATTCTGTGTTTGTTTTATATGCTCAAGTATAATTAAAGGAAAATGGACTTAGAATGAGAGCACAATTGCCGTCTTTTCACAGCAGCTTGAGGGAAAATCACAGTCATGTTAGCCAGAATCACAACTCATAAAGTGATGACATATTAAATGTTAGGTTTTGCAGGTGTTAACTGTACTTGTTTGGGTTTTAGAATTAAAATGGTTTGAAATATTCTTATAGAATTTGTGCCAGCAATTTAATCACTTCAATGTATTTTGTTGTCTTTGTAGAATTTGTAAAAGATGTGAGTGTTCCAATCATTTCCACAAGATGAATATCAAAATTTTTACAATGGATCCAACATAAAGAATTTGTAAATTTCTGCTTAAATGGCACAATATACAGTACAAGTATACTTGTTAAATAATGAGATCTTTGGAAGCTATCACTGCTCTGTAACCTGTTATCAGGTAGGCAAAATAACTGTATTTTGCGTACTGCTTAATCATCAGACTTGGTCCCTTGAATCTAAGCAGTTGTTTGTGTTGTTGAACATGTTAATGAAAAGATCAAGTTTTTTTTAATATAATACTTACAATGAATGTGTGGGGTTTGTGTATTCTTCCCATGTCTGTGTCTGTGGGTTTTTCTCAGTTTCTCTGGTTTTCATTTGAAGAATTACATTTTAGACTAGTTAATGTCTTTACACTTATGAGTGTCTCCTGTTGTAGATTAGACGTGAAATGTGATCATTTTGGAAATACAAAATGTTTAATTGGAACTCATTCTTCTGAATTTTATTTATAGTTAATTAAAGAGTTTGAATAGTCAGTCATTATCCATCCATCCATCCATTATCCAACCCGCTATATCCTAACTACAGGGTCACAGGGGTCTGCTGGAGCCAATCACAGGGCACACACATACACACACACACACACACACACACACACCCAAGCACACACTAGGGACAATTTAGAATCGCCAATGCACCTAACCGGCCATGTCTTTGGACTGTGGGAGGAAACCGGAGTACCTGGAGGAAACCACGCAGACACGGGGAGAACATGCAACATGTCTCCTAACTGCAAGGCAGCAGCGCTACCACTGTGCCACTGTGCCGCACCCAGTCATTATCCAACCTGCTATATCCTAACACAGGGAGCCAATCCCAGCCAACACAGGGCACAAGGCAGGAACAAATCCCAGGCAGGGCGCCAGCCCACCACAGAGAGATAAAAAAAATTAGATTTTTGTCTTGTGAGTATTACAACATTGCACGTTTGTTCTTTTCTTAGTGTGTGTGATGTATTGCTAGTATATTATTTTCATTGAAATATGTAAAACATTTTAAAACTTACATTTGAAAAATATGGAACTAAATGAAGGTGAATAAAAATGTAATTCACCCTTCATTTGGTACATTTTCACACCATGGTATCTTTGGTATGTGATTTACAAAGAAAAGTATACTTTAAGATTTTGCTGCAGAAGCAAAACCAATATGAAAAAGTCATTTTCTGTAAACCTTCTATTACCATACTCTGATTTAAATTATTTCTGCATTTTGTAAGCTGTCATCACTTCTCTGCAGCCGATCTTTATTCCCAGTAGTTGATGAGGAGTCTGCCTACTCATTCATCCTTGTTCACCCTCTTGAACCTGCTGAAATGGATCGTAAATTCAAAGGGAGCTCCAAAAGACACCCTGAAGGGTTTGGGACCATGTCCACAACTTTGCTTTCATTCTTAATTGGCAATTAAAATGTAGTCTTTCTGCCTTTGCATATTCACTTCAGTTACGCTACCATTCTTCTGGCAACCATCAGTTCAGCATAATTGGCTTTAATCTACAAGTGTACTGCTAGCTAATTGACCCAGTTGACTGAATAAACTTTGAAAGTCATATTTTTTTCCTTCAGCTTCATTATAAAGCAAGGCAATAAACCATAACCAAAATTACTTTCTATGCATAGGGAGAATATGTCACCTCTTTATACTTAACTGTATAACTAACAAAATACATTTAGTGTCTACTTTCTATTTTCATTTTTAAAATCCTTTCACAATAAACAGTAGCCTTAACAGATTACCTGCGTTTTATAGTAGATATAAAATTACCTGTTCTATAAGTCCCTTTTTTTCTTTCCTTGGTTATTTTGCTTTTATTCTGCACCAAGTGACACAAAGTGGATTTTGTTTTCTCTCACCACAATTTGAGATGCGTTTGTTTTCATTATTAATAAAATAAAGCAATCATTATTGCTTAATTATTTGGACACTAACATAAAAAGTGATATATAGGAAACTGTATTTTGGACCCAGCTGGTAGATGGTGCTGAGAGATGTCATGAAAATAATGCAGGCATTGGAGCTTCTTCTGTTTTTTTCCCTTGGGAACCCTTAGAACCTTTACATGTCTCAATATGAGGTTAGCAGTATTTTTAATGAGGCATTACCTTTCATGACTCATCTTCCTCTGAAGTAAGCAGCTCAAGCCACGTGGTAGCCTAAGGGAGACAACAAAGGGCTCTATTTCTATTTAGCATACTGAGCTGCATTTGAAAATGCTGACATATTACTGCAGTTTCATACTTTCATTAATGCAGGAAATTGTCTGTATTCACGGAAAAATATTCAATTTACTTTAATGTTAAATGTTACGACCATTCAAGATCTTTAATTAGTTGTAGAAAATAAATAAAATGAGAGCTTGTGATAATGTGCTCCTTCCAAGTGAGCTTGTTTTCCTGTGTCACTTGTACATTTTTGCCCTTTTTATCATACATGGAGAACCTTCAGTGCAAAAAGCTATATAAAATAATTCTGAGATAGATTTATGTATGTCTAAAGTCACCCAGGGAACATGTCTTGCTGTATTAAGTATTTTTCTCCTTTTACTGTATGTAGTCATAAAATGTTTACCACAATATCTTATACCTGATTTTAAATGTAATTATTTTTCAACTTATTTGTGTCAATGTTTGCAGCAGGGGCGGCACGGTGGCGCAGTGGGTAGTGCTGCTGCCTCGCAGTTGGGAGACCTGAGGACCTGGTTTCGCTTCCCAGGTCCTCCCTGTGTGGAGTTTGCATGTTCTCCCCGTGTCTGCGTGGGTTTTCTCCCACAGTCCAAAGACATGCAGGTTAGGTGGATTGGTGATTCTAAATTGGCCCTAGTGTGTGCTGGGTGTGTTTGTGTGTGTCCTGGGGTGGGTTGGCACCCTGCCCTGGATTGGTTCCTGCCTTGTGCCCTGTGTTGGCTGGGATTGGCTCCAGCAGACCCCCATGACCCTGTGTTCGGATTCAGCGGGTTGGAAAATGGATGGATGGATAGCTACTTATTCTACGCTGTGAAAACCCTTTAAGCAAATAGTTGGATAGTTGAAGTGGCTTAAAAATCTGATATTTTCATGTTGATTTTTATAGTATGATCATTCTGATTAATTCATGATACTTTTCAACTGTTAAAAATACCTTTAGTATCTAAAAATCATGCTGAAGTTCTGAAATGCTTTTAATTGATATATCTTGTTAATTTAGTGAAATTTGAGATTTATCTCTTTGTAAAAGCACAATTTGATATGTAAAGCTTTGGCTTTAGATGCATTTTTGAAATGGATCCTTATTTTGAGCTGCATAGTGTTTAGTTGAGTATTTATGATGTTTTTTAGGCATCAGAACTGTGTTTTTTTATGGATTCCTAAAGGAGTATTATAGGATAGGGAAGTGAATACAATACAATACAATACAATACAATACAATACAATACAATTTATTTGTGTATAGCCCAAAATCACACAAGAAGTGCCGCAATGGGCTTTAACAGGCCCTGCCTCTTGACAGCCCCCCAGCCTTGACTCTATAAGAAGACAAGGAAAAACCCCCCCCCCCCCCGAAAAAAAAAAACCTTGTAGAGAAAAAATGGAAGAAACCTTGGGAAAAGCAGTTCAAAGAGAGACCCCTTTCCAGGTAGGTTGGGCGTGCAGTGGGTGTCAAAAAGAAGGGGGTCAGTACAATACAATACAATACAATACACAGAACAGAACAAATCCTCAATACAGTATAAAAATAAAAATGTTAGAAGTACGGAGCAGAATTTAACAGTAGATGATATCACATAATATGATTTGGATTTGTTTAGAGTCCTGGAGACCTCATCAAGCTGCCTCCCCCATTTGGTCATTCCACGGCTGAAACAGTGCTGGGCCAACCAATCCGATGAAAGGACCCCTCTTTTCCACGGTTCCTGCGATCCTCCATCAGGGATGACTTTACCTTAGGCAGGCAAAACAACTTGGCAGGTGGGCCGTGGCACCAACTGTCACATTTGAGTACCGTGAAGAGAAACAGAATAGGTGAGGGTTAGTATCAAATTATAACTATCATGTTACTTATGTTTTAGTGCTAATGACTAACAACAGAGATGCAGTCTGTACAGTTAATCAGCAGCTCTAGTCAGGGTGTGCTAAACTGAAGTACAGTAATCCCTCGCTATATTGCGCTTTGCCTTTCGCGGCTTCACTCCATCGCGGATTTTATATGTAAGTATATTTAAATATATATCGCAGATTTTTTGCTGGTTCGCGGATTTCTGCGGACAATAGGTCTTTTAATTTCTGGTACATGCTTCCTCAGTTGATTTCATACAAGGGACGCTATTGGCAGATGGCTGAGAAGCTACCCAACTTACTTTTCTCTGTCTCTCTTGCGCTGACTTTCTCTGATCCTGATGTAGGGGGATTGAGCAGGGGGGCTGTTCGCACACCTAGACGATACGGACGCTCGTCTAAAAATGCTGAAAGATTATCTTCACGTTGCTATCTTTTGTGCAGCTGCTTCCTGAAACGACATGCTGGACGGTGCTTCGCATACTTAAAAGCTCGAAGGGCACGTATTGATTTTTGCTTGAAAAACAAACTCTATCTCTCTCTCTCTCTTTGTCTGCTCCTGATGGAGGGGGTGTGAGCTGCCGCCTTCAACAGCTTTGTGCCGTGGTGCTTCGCATACTTAAGCCAAACAGCCCTATTGATTTGTTTGCTTTTCTCTATCTCTGTGACTTTATATGCTCCTGACGGGCACTCCTTTGAAGAGGAAGATATGTTTGCATTCTTTTAATTGTGAGATGGAACTGTCATCTCTGTCTTGTCATGGAGCACAGTTTAAACTTTTGAAAAAGAGACAAATGTTTGTTTGCAGTGTTTGAATAACGTTCCTGTCTCTCTACAACCTCCTGTGTTTCTGCGCAAATCTGTGACCCAAGCATGACAATATAAAAATAACCATATAAACATATGGTTTCTACTTCGCGGATTTTCTTATTTTCACGGGTGGCTCTGGAACGCAACCCCCGCGATGTAGGAGGGATTACTGTAGTGAGTCTTCAGCCAGGATTTAAAAGCTGAGACAGAAGGGGCATCTCTTATAGTAGCAGGCAGACCATTCCATAGTTTAGGGGACCTGTAACTAAAAGCTCGACCTCCCACTGTTATTTTATTAATCCTTGGAATCATAAGCAGACCGGCATCTTGAGATCTTAATGTGCGCTCTGGTTTGTAAGTCATGATAAGTTCAGACAAGTAAGCCAGACCTTGGCCATTTAATGCTTTATATGTTAAAAGGAGGATTTTGAAATCTACCCTAAACTTAACCGGGAGCCAGTGTAAGGATTAAAGAACTGGAGTTATGTGTTCGTATTTTCTTGCTCTTGTAATAATTCTTGCAGCAGCATTTTGGATTAATTGGAGGCTGTATAAAGAACAGTTTGAACATCCAGTGAACACCGCATTGCAGTAGTCAATCCTACTAGAAATAAATGCATGAATTAATATTTCAGAATCCTGTTTATTTAGAAAGCGCCTTAATTTCCTAACATTTTTAAGATGGAAGAAGCTTGATTTGGACAACTTTGTAATATGCGCTTTAAATGACATGCTAGAGTCAAAGGTAACTCCTAGATTGCAGGCTGATTCAGTGATGGGGATTAATGGGGATTCCAAATGAGTTAAATGATGACAAAATATTGTTGTGATCAGCGTCATTCCCTCCAACAATTAACTTCTCTGTTTTATCTGTGTTTAAAGACAAGTAGTTTTCATCCATCCACTCCTTTAATTCACTAACACAACTAATTATAGACAACATTGGAGAAACTTCATTTGATCTAAATGAAAGGTATAACTGGGTGTCATCTGCATACGAGTGAAAATTAACATTATGTTTCCTAATGAGAGATCCCAGTGGAAGCATGTAAAGTGAAAACAGTAAAGGTTCCGGTATTGAGCCCTGCGGGACACCATATCGAACTTCTGTGTATAATGATGGAGTACTGTCAGCACATTTCTGTACATATTGGAATCGATTTGATAAATAAGAA
The DNA here is from genome assembly GCF_900747795.2 of Erpetoichthys calabaricus. NCBI lineage: Eukaryota > Metazoa > Chordata > Cladistia > Polypteriformes > Polypteridae > Erpetoichthys > Erpetoichthys calabaricus. Next base: position 262,118,431 of record NC_041395.2, on the reverse strand, counting down.
CTAAACCAAGCGAGCACGGTGCCTGTAAGCCCAACATCATTTTCTAGCCTGTGAAGTAAAATAGAATGGTCAATGATGTCAAATTCTGCACCTAAGTCCAACAACAGTGGAAGTTTCCTTCATCAAAGGATATCAGAATGTTGTTTACAGCCCGCGTTAGTGCTGTTTCTGTACTATGACCAATGCGGAAACCAGACTGGAATTCCTCAAATAAATTGTAATGCATAAGGTGTGACTGAAGCTGATTGGCGACTACTTTTCTAGTATTTTAGAGAGAAAGGGTAAATTTGAAATATTCTTATAATTATTTAGTATGTGTGGGTCTAGGTCTGACATTTTAAGTAATGGTTTAATGACTGACACTTTTAGTGCTTCAGGTACTGTGCCATGCAATAATGAACTATTGATAATGTTTAGAATAGGCGCTGCAAGAACATCCATTGCACTTTTTACTAGTTTTGTTGGCACTGGATCTAGGGAACAAGTAGTGGGCTTCATTTTAGAAATTAAAGTTAAGACTTCCTGCTCAGTTACAGGATTAAAATTACTAAAGTGCTAAATGCAATGTGAGACAGAGTCTGCTAAGCTAGTATTTGGTTTGTACTGTGATGCTGAGATCTGGGATCTTATATTTTTGAATATTTTGAAGTCTGTACTGCTAATATCTGCTGGTATTTTGCACTGTAGATCTGAATTTCCATTTGTTAATTTAGCCACTGTTCTAAACAGTACCCGAGTATTTTTACTATTACTATCCATTATTGTAGAATAGTATTCTGAGCGAGCTTTAAAGAGAGCTTTTTAATATTTTTTAACAATCTCTGTCCATGCAATTTGAAAGACATGTAACTTTGTTGTTCTCCATCTGAGCTCCAGTTTTCGACACTCTAATTTAAGAGCTCAAGTGTTTTCATTAAACCAGGGAGAGTTTCTATGTGCTTTGATCACTTTTGTTTTAAGGGAAGCCAGAGCATCTCTCAAGTTCACATTATAATGTGATGTTAGCTGATCTAAATTTTTTTCCACGTTTACATTTGATGTTAACTGATCTAAATGGTTTTCCACAATTACACTCGACTTACTCAAAGTATCTATAAATTTTGAAGCAGAATAATAATCTAGATGTCGCACAATCTTTGTTTTAATCTGTGAGTGTATTGGTAAGGGCAGAACTAAACAAATATAATTAAGTAGTGTTCGGATATAACTTCATTTATCCATCCATCCATTTTCCAACCCGCTGAATCCGAACACAGGGTCACGGGGGTCTGCTGGAGCCAATCCCAGCCAACACAGGGCACAAGGCAGGATGGAGTAATATTTAAATTTTGAATTTCAACTTTGTAAGTTATAATTAAATCTAATGTGTGGTTATGATTATGAGTTGGACCTTTGACAATTTGACAAAATCCTACTGAGTTTAACAAATAAGTAAAACATTTGCTAAAAATGTCAGTTTCCACATCAATGTGTACATTAACCCTTTAACCGCCAACTCCCTAAATATTCCCCACGCCAGGCGAAATCTGAACAATTTTTGTTTTTTTACTTTTTTACATTTTTTTTTACATTTTTTACATTTATTCAAGCAGTATTGACCACTAAATGTTGTGCAAGTTGCCAGTGTATACACGAAATCTATAAATGTAACCTGAATTCTCAGCTAAGCAAAACATCTTAATACCAAACAGTGCCCTTTTCAATGGTAGATACTGTCGAAACTGTAAGCGGCCCTTCCACGACAATAAACTTTCATCAACTGCAACTGACGGTCCTGGCATGTAGGGCAACTGAAATGCTTCAAATAAATGATCAATCAAAGGACGTAGCTTGAACAAGTGGTCGCGGTTTGGATCTTTCTTATCTGGCTCGTTTCTGTTGTCATTCAAATGAAAAGAATTTCAGCAGCAAAAGAGAATCGGTTACGTGTCATGACAGCTGCAAAAATAGGTGTGCATACATAGGATCTGTAGACCAGTACATCTCAATATCTGGTTTTCTGATTATTCCCATCAACATCAAAATCCCAATGAATTTTTTCATTTCGTTTTCATCAGTGTCAAACCAAGCACGAACACGGGGAATGTGGAGGTAAATTGGGATTTTTTCTCAATAAACTGTGCTGCATACAGATTTGTCTGATGAACAAAATGTCTGATCAAATCAGGTGACACAAACAGCTCATAAAACTGCTCAGCAGTGTAATTGTTTACATCAACAATAAAGCCACATGTTGCCTCAAACGAATGCAGAAAAGGTAGTTCACACGGGCAGAAGCCCAGCTGAGATGCTGGGGATACACCCACTCAGCGTCGTCATCCGATGCGTCTTCATTCACAATATCATGCAGCGCACGTTGCTGCTCATCACTGTCACTAAAATCTTCTTCAGAACTGCTACAAATCATGATCAGAACTGTCCAAAATCGCCTGCAAAGCCTCACTTGAAGTCAGTTTTACGTTTCGCCATATTCACAGCTGTTACATGCGAATCACGTCACATGACCAGCCAAAACAACCACAGACTTGTCGAAATACAACGTAGTAATAATACCCACGCCAAACCGTCAGTTATACTACTTGCCAGGCATTCATATAACCACAGGCAAATGTGCCGGATAATTCCGGCAGTATGGCGTTAGCATTAAAACAACGGTGCCGGATATATCCGGCAGAGGGCGGTGAAGGGGTTAAAAAACCCCATCAGTACTACGTGATCATAATTTATAGCTAAATCAGATAGAAGGTTGCTAAATTCAGTCATGAACAATGAATATGACCCTGGTGGTCTGTTGACTAGCACTATAATTGTGTTGGAATCTGTTTTAATATTTAAAATGAATGCCTCAAAGGATGTAAAGTTGCCTAAATTTTTAGACGTGATTTGCATTTTGTTACAATGATTTATTCCAAGTCCTCCTCCTCAACCAGAATCTCTAGACTTATGAAGGAACAAGTATCCATCTGGTGACGCCTCAGCTAGGGGAACAGTGTCACATTTACTAAGCCAGGTTTCAGTGAGAAGATACAGATCAGATTTTGTACTTAATATAATATCATTTACCAAAACAGCTTTACTGCCAAGAGAGCGAATGTTCAATAAGCAGCATTTAAAACTGCATGCTTCTTTCTGAACTGGTGATTTATTTTTTGTTTTAATTTGAAGTAAATTTCTATTACAGATGCCCCTGGTGGAGGGTCTGGTTTTATCCCTTGGTCTAATTATACAACTTATTTTTTGGTTATCAATTAATTTAAGGTTTGTATCAAGACTAAATTTACTGGATGCCCCACAACAGGGATTTTGGGTAACAGGTGGGATAAACAACAGCCTGTGATTTAAGATCACATGACTGCGGCCTGGATGGTGCTCTAATCAGTCAACCAGGCAGTTTTGCTGCCATATTTTGGGATAATACATAAGATCCCCTCCAGTTAGGATGAAGACCATCTCTTTTGAAAAATCCAGGCCTTTCACAAACGCTATGCTTTTATTTGCACACCAGGTTTCTAGCCAACAGTGAAGGGAATGCAATCTGCTATAAATCACATCCCCTCTATATAATCTTGGTAAGGGGCCAGATACAACTAAATTCCGACATTTTCTTTTAGCTTTACTGGGCTGTCTTCATTATGAGCTAATTTTAATCACCTCTTAAATTTAATCATAAAAATGACAGGCTCAAAACATTTGTAATTATTTAATATTTAAAATTAGAATGAATAGAAGAATTGCTGCATACTGTACTTTTTGAATTGGTAAAATGCTAATTATTCTTTTTTTTAACCTATCTACACATTTTCATTTATTAATTAACAAACTACCAATGTAAGACTTTATAAAGTCAGAGAATATTTTGTTAAGTGTATTTTGAGAAATTTTAAATTTAATTTGGTTGTGAATAAAAAAAGAAGCTGAATTATTAATATGGCTACTTTAAGGCTACTTTTTGAGAAATAAAGCTTATCAATTAAAGATGAATCCGTTATTTTACAATTCCTGTAAAACAGCCATTGTTTTGTTATTTTCACGGTTCTTCATATCAGTGTTCAGACATTGTCATTGCTTGTGCTACTGGAAATTGAGCTAGACTGACTTTAACCATAGTACCATTCAAATATGTGCCGTATGTGGTTTCTATACATTTGTCATGTTTTGGTGGCTATACTAGTGAATATTAATTTGGCTTCAAAAACCCAAGTAGTGGCAAAATATGGAGTTTGCTGATTCATTTTTAGTAAGTATGGCATGTGTACAGAGATTTGCCTCGTGCCTTATGGCATTAGGAGCTGAGGTACATGAATGTCTGACAAATATGAAGTTCTGAAACACTAATGAAACTATCTTTTGAATCAACATATGCAACAGCTAATTTAATCAAAATTGACTCTCCACAGGAACAGACTGTAACTGTGTGTTTGAAACTTGCCTTGATTTTTACTTACTAGTTTCTACATTAATAGCCAGCACTGTTTGTGTTTACTCCAGATAATCTAACCTGCATGTTTTTATTGAAAGACCCCATGTGAATAACGATTAATACATGTCATTGCAAACGAGAGAGAAGCAGCTGAGAGTTGTTATGTTAATTAAAAAGTACATTTTGCTACTAAAAACTTTTGTTTTGATTTCCATTAAGGAGCCATGTGGGAATTCTTAAAGCTTTTTTCCCCTTAGAAGGGTATTTTGATTTTTTTTTTTTTCACCCGCACTGGAGGAAAAGCATCTGGGTGTTTGGGGTGTGTTTGGAAAAGTTATTTGTTACTTGTTCCATGTATATGTTCTTGTTATTTGTATTCAAACTAATGGTGAGGCAGGGCAGCAACCAGCAGTAATTGATACCAGCGTCTCTGTAAGTAAATAATCAGTGTTGTAGTGACAAATAAGAAGAAAAGCAGCAACTGACTTCAAAACATTAAGATGCCGACTAGGCACAAGTGGCTGTGGGAGCAGACAAGACAGTTAGAAATTAACTAGTGGTAGATATTCACTAAGCAAGTTTTTTTTAGATTTAAAAGTTCGTAGCAGTCAGGAAAGTAGTGCAGTTAAGAGGAAGACAGTTTAAGGGTTCTATAATATTATGGAGTACAAATGATGTGAGTGAAGGTGTGTTAAGTAAGGAATAAGAGAAGCACAAATTTAGGAGAACAAACAGAGAAAAGTAAAGTTAATCCCTCATCTCTTTAGGTAAATTGCAAACAGCAAACTAATCTATGATTGAAATTGCACAGAATGTTTCTGTTTTAAGAAAGACACCACTTTTCAATGACCAACAAATTTCCTTCAAGAATAAGTGAACAAAATCAGTCCACTGGGAGTTGAGTTGTATCAGGCAGAAAGAAAAACAAACAGACTGACAGATAGATATGACAACCACATTAGATGCTTTTCATAGTATATGTATATGCATCCAAAACAAGCAAGAGACTGGTGGCTAGCCAGCCTAGAAATCAAGTCTGAAATTGAGCCATTTTGTATGATTACTTAATTTTTTTATAGTAAAACCACTTTAAAATTATATCAACAATGCTACATGCAGCTATGTATTTTAAATATTTTCTTTCTTTGTAGATATGTAGATTTGCAAAATAAAGTTTTATTTTTTTAAAGTTTTATTTTTTGTTATAATGTAACCAAAATGTTTGAGACACATTGAATAGCTGAGGCGAATTAGGTTAAACTGCCAGTTTAATAAAGTACTTTATTTGTTTCTTTACAAACGCACCATTTACAAAAATTGCACCCTGATGTATTAATGGTCATTATGAGAGGAATGTTAAAATGAAACATTGAAATAAAGTTGTAGTGAGATTCTATTTAAAAAAACACACAATTTGAGTTTATGTGTAACCCTTCTCACCTAATCTGCTTACCAACCAGATGGTTGTCTACACATTCGTATTTGTAGCAGCAGTGGGGGAAAACATTTGAACAAGTGTCCCACTGCTAAATTTTCTATTTGTGGGAAACACTGTATTATGATACGAATATAACTTTTCTCAAGAGGATAGCCTGTGGTGATGTGTGATGCAAATTTCGTTCTATTCTTAGTAGTAGGTATAAAAGCATTTCATCAGTATTCTTAATTTAGGAAACTACTCCTAACTTCACCAGGATTTATGAGAGTTCTTGAGCAGTACTAACTTGCTAGGAGCTGCAAGAAGATGGCACTCAGGCAGAGATTGGCATGCATGTTCTGGGAAAGGTGAAATGTTTAGAAAACACTGGACAAAAATTAACTCATAAAAAGATATTGATTTGACAGAGATGGAATAATATTTGTAACAAATCTTGTACATTATTTCATCTCTGTATATGCAGAGAATCAATGCACTGTTTGCCAAAATAAAATGTTACGTGTTAAATGCTAGAGATGATTTGGGTATGTCATAACAAGTCATTTCTTGAATTATGAAGCAAACTTTGAATGCCCTTAAACAGGCGAATTGATACACAGATTCTTACATTTCCCTACTACTTAATGTGAGGTAATGTCAAAGCAAGCAGCATTCATTCAAATTGGCACACACATAAAGATCATTCCCCAAGTGTGGTTAAGCATACATGCATGAATCGTAAACTATATCACAATATCTACACACTGTTGGTCATGGAAGCAAACTATATTGTTGTAGCAATTTTATTAACCTGAGGATAAGTGGGGCAGGATGAGCGATTGACAGATGAAATGTCACACAGGTACTGATCCCTGAAACATTCGCATTATAGTTTACATGTCAGAATAAGGTTTTAGGTCTTCTTCTTCTTCTTCTACTTATTATTATTATTATTATTATTATTATCATCTTTGTAGTCAAGCTTCTGGGGTTGGACAAATTTGTATCCTAGGCTGATTTTTAGTGCAGTTCCTCAGAGTAATTTTGAAACACTTGATAAATATTTCCACAGAACTCCAGTTATAGAAAAATAAGGTGAAAAGGCCAAGAACAAATAAGAGACAAAATTCAACAGATTCTATACTGTAATTAAGAAGAAATGGCCAAGATACAAAAAATACAATAAAGACAATAAAGACCAAGCAATACAATGCAGTTAATATTTGAGATCAAAGAATACCAAACTATTCTTAGCTAATACAAATGCAAATTTTTTGTGAAATGAGAAAACGGGAGCCAACGGCAAAGAGTACAAACTCAATGCCCCAGCGACTAACTTTGTGCCTGTAAAATCTTTAATAAAGGCCTACATTGGGACAGGTTAACTGCAGAGCAACATAATTGGAAAAGAATTAACATAAGGTAGTAAAGGGCAGAAGCTAAATATTAGGAACAGTTACCAACCAATGAAAGAAAATTACAAAATCTTCAAAAAGAAAGAGTATATTTGATAAAAAAATGGACAATAGAAGAAGATAATTAAAAAAAGGATTGCATTAGCAGTCAGGGACACAATTAGTTACAAAGACAATGACGATAAGCAGACATCAATAAATAAAACTAAGTTAAGGACAACCACACACCATAATATAATTCCCCCCCAACCAAAGTGTAGCTTCCAAATCGCAAAAAAAAATTTAACTCTTCCACTGTTAGACATCTGGACAACAAGGGAGAAAGGCTTTGAATATAGAGTAGTGTAGATTTTTGCTCTAAAATTCTAGAGCACCCATTACTTTAATGCAGACTGTCTTTTTTAGGAGTGCCCATTGCTTGAAAAGTTTTTCTTTGCTTGGCAACAGTCCATTGGTGGCATGGCACTGGACCTATGAATGCCTTCCACTAGAGACACAGTACCAGACCTAAGAACCATTTTCTTGTGTGGAAGGTGGCTCAGCAGAATAAAACTCGAGACAGTGAAAAAGAAGGTGCTTGTTTCACTGTTTGAGCTTAAATGCAAAATTCAGAGAGAGATATCAACCTCCGGGTGCTCAGGTTATGCTGCAACAAAAACTGGAACTCAGTATCTGCAAAGGGTGAAAAGATTTAAGTTCTTTTTTGATGGCCCCCATTTTTAAGTGTTTTTGTGGTTTTAAACTCATTGCTTCACATGTAACTATTGCAATAGTTATCACAATCAATGTCACTGGTGCCAGTTACTGGATCCAAATACTGACCTAATAAGGCCTGATTTCTTACTGCTGGTTTCAAATGCCTGACATTGATGCAATAATGGTTCTGTCACAGCAAAAGCATATTGCACTTACACCTTTTCAGTATTCATAATATCCAAAAAAGTAATCAGTTTCCTCATTATTTGTAAAGTTTTCTCTTTTAATACCTATAATAAATTAATTGCCTTAACTAATCCTTTTAGCCTATTAGGTGTAGGCAGGCAAATTTTCTTAATGTCAGTTATTGAGGTTGTTTTGCTACATTTCTTTAATAGGGCTGATGCAGTGCAGTCCCAGAAAAGGAAAGATGCCCAGTGCATACAAGTAATGCAGTCAAAAGCAACCTGGATTGATGAAACAAAAAAATGCACATTGGTGAACACTGAAGAACAGGTCAAGATATTGTTTCTTTAGATTGGTAAGTTTCTGTTTATTCCAAATGATCATCTGTAATTTGTCAATTTTTTCATTGCTACCTTTTACTACATATCCAAACTGTTAGCGGTATCTCAAATGTGTGACTGTATCGATAGTCCACCCTTTGTTGTTATTTAATAGTAGTTGGTATGTGTGGTTTTTGATATAATATAATTTGTATGTTTCATTTATATTCTCAGTATTATTTGTTTATTATTAACAGATTGTTTTGGACAAGTGTAGGGAAGAGAAACATACATATACATACATATAAGTGGTAAAGTGTTAGTCTTTTATCCAAACATAATTATGGCTACAACTAAAACCTATTTTGCACAATCATTATTTTAATTAATAGATAAAAAATGCAACATTACTGCAAAAATACAAATAGATGTGAAGGTCAAATAACTCCACACTTATGAGTTATCTGGGGCCTCATGTATAAACGGTGCGTATGCACAAAAATGTTGTGTAAGAACGTTTCCACGTTAAAATCGCGATGTATAAAACCTAAACTTGGTGTAAAGCCACGCACATTTCCACGGTAGCTCATACCCTGTCGTACGCAAGTTCTCTACTCGGTTTTGCAGACTGGCGGCACACAGCGTCAAAGCAGTGCTACTGTTCCTGTGTGGTTATCCTTTCTTTTTTAGATCCACATCCGTGACGCGGCTTTATAAATACACTGAAATTAACCGCATGATGTTTATTAGTTTAATGCATCTGATTGTAATTAACCTGTAACAATATAATGGTCCACAGAATGGTCAAACTATTCCAAATACCATAACTGCTTTAGCATTGTTACTCTCACTGCACCTTCTTCTTCTTCTTTCAGCTGCTCCCATTAGGTGTTGCACATCGGATCATCTTTTATCATATTACTCTCACTGCACCACTCGGAGTATTTATATCACTGTATCTGAGTGTGAATCACAGCTGTACAGCAGCTGATCAGAAAGAGAATTATCGGTGTACAGCATTAAGCACACGCTGCCTCAGCCAAGCTATCTATTGAACTGCTCTCATATGACAAATGATTCAGAGCCTTTCCTGTACTGACCTCGTAGTTCAGAAACAGTTTCATCCCAAGAACTCAAAACGCACTCAATCAGTCCATCAAGTGCTCCTTGTAGAACTGTTTGTACTTACAAGTTCAATTACCTCACTGTAAACTTGCGATACAGTTATAATATTGCACAACCTGAGCCACTTTATAAAGCGTGTATTTAAATATGATGATGATATAATTTTTAAGATGAAATGCAGTAAAATATGTTTATTATATTATACAGATAAAAATTTAACTTTAACTACACGGTGCCACAGTGCTAGCGAGCCGCTGGCGCTCCGTTCATGGATTTTTTGCTGCCTCGCGCTGTGTTCTTGCTGGTGCTGACACGACACTGGAAGGATAGATGGATAGAATAATTCATTTAAAAGTTTTGAAGAATCGGCGTTCTAAGCTTACAGATGGCTTAACGTCTATTACAGAGCTGTTTGTGTGGCGATTGGGTATTTGGAGAAAGAAAAATAAGGACAGGAATTGGGGGTTAGTACGTTTGAAAGAGACAGTACTGCTACAATAAAGTATTTCATCGAAGGTCGCACATGGCGCAGAAGGCATCTTGCGTGAGACATGAACAATCACTGCGCCACCATGTTCCCATGTTTAATAACATGCTTTAACTCCTGTCATCATGAAAATGATATCACATGTACATCTCAGTATTTTAATTATTCAGAGAGCTGTAATATCACGAATGTAATAGATTCGGTGTCCTGTCGGGGGAAGAGAAAGCCCGGAAGCACGTAGTGATTCACACACATAGAGCACAAAGAAGATCAAATACAAAGCAAAGCATTTAACGTGCTACTTTAGTTAAGATGGGATTGAGAAACTAGTAAATTAAATGATTTAGGATGAAGTTTATGATGTTCTACTTCAATGACAAAATAAACTATGTGATTAAAGTGGAAATTTAGAGATTAAAGTTGACATTTTGTGCTTTTTTCCCACTGTGTGCCTTTTTTTTTTCTCTGTACCCTAATAAGCTTTCATGTGACACTCAGACGGTGAGCTACGACTCGCCTTTTCACGGTGACTTTGATATGTGACAGCTTCTTTTTTATTTCGGGCATTGTGCGACTTTGTGAACATGAGCTTTTGAGTTTCTCCTACACGCTAAGTCACTCGATCAACTTCCTTTTGTTGTTTATACCACTGTTTAAACCAACAAATAGTATGTTTTTCTTTGCCTCCACTTGGTATTCGCTGAAATTCTTCTGTTTTCCCTTTTGCTTTTGCCATTGTCTTTTCACAGAAGGCTGAGCTTAAGGGCTATTTATATTGATTTGCATATTCAAACAGGCGTAATTCTGGGAGGAGTTGGGGCGGGACAGTAGGCGCGTGCACATGCGTTACTTTTCACGCTGGTACAGGATTTATGGAGCGGAAAAACGTGGAAGCTGGCGTTCGCACAGATTTATGCATCTGGATTTTTTTGTGCGTAAGCACATTTCCGCTTTTCTGCTTCCGTCATGTTATAGTGTGAATGCTACACACGGCATTATGCATGAGACCCCTGGTATTTGACATTCTACTTTATTTGCATCTTCTGTCTCTGCCATATCTCAAAATGTGATTGACATTACTCTTATTTATTTATTTTGACTACTCTTAATTTAATATGAATAACTAAAGAAAAATATGTACTTATCAGGTGTTCAATTGTCGCTTTAATCTGTTGCTTTAAAGAAATAGCATTTTTGTACGACTCTAATGCTAATAGTCAATTACTGACATAAACGTAATATGCATTTGAGTGGCCTACAGCATACATAATTATTTCTTAAATGTAATAATTTTTTAAAGCTACTGCTTTCTTCTCAGAAGTGTGAAAAACTGCTCACTACTCATTTTAATAAACCTGCATTACTCTTGTTCAAAGTGCTGTAGTCAAGGCCATGAAATTATATATTCATTTTTCTGTCATTTCCGACTGAAAGAGACTAGAGCTCAGGAATAATTAAGCAACCAACTTTCCTTGTAAACTTTGAGAGCTGCAAGTCTGGCTTGTGTATTATAACTTGGCATGTGGTAGAATCCATGGTCTGTGGTAGAGAATTATTTTCTGCAAGTGTAATAATAATTTACTTTTGAAGCTGTACAGCATATGGAGAGAATCAGTTGTCATATGGCAGCAAATAAATTAGTCAAATGAGCCTTATTTCATTAATGACACAAGAGCTTGATGTCTTTTTTTACAAGTCAAGAGTGATTCTGCTTGAATTGCATAATACACTTTTAAGTTTTAAGGTTTTGCATGTTTTTTTGTACACCATATTACCAGAAAGACATACTGTACTTTTTCACCAAGAGAACTGTCAATACATAACATATAACACATAACCAAGTAGTCTACTTTAAATCAGGACCTTCACATTGAAATTTCACCTTGTTATGGAAACATTAGGTGAATAGGTAGAAGTAATGATCTCTGCACTGTTCTTATCAAGCACATTGATTTGTCTCAGCTTTGAAAGTAAAGTGCTGGTGATGATGCAGCATTCATTAAATGAGGTGAAAACTGCAAGCAAGCAATAGCAAGCAAAAGCAAAATTAAAAGAATGTTTTACAATCTTCCACTTTTCAGCCCCTCATAGAATTATTATTTCACACATACTGAAGAATGTAGGCTAACCATCCTAACAATTTATTGGGATTTTCTTGCACATGTTTATTAACAGTGCTTATTCATTTCTCAGAGTAGAGAGAGACACAACTTTCCAGAAATAGAAAGTTCCTGGAAGGGGCTTCTGAAGGTTCTGCAAATTGTCTGCAACCATCAAAGTAACCGCTTTTTTCGTTTTAAATTTCATTCAATGTCCTTAGTGTCAGAGTTTGTATAATAAAGCATCTTTTATTGTTCCTGAAAATTTCATGAAACATCGTTTGAACTTGTAGAGTGGAGCCTACTGTCAGTTTCAGTGCTAATTTTATGGTATCTCACAGTTAGAGAAAGAAATAATTTTCCACAATTAACAGAAACACCTTAACACACCCCTCCTATTACTACTAGAATATGCTTACCAGGACTTGCAATGCTTTCAGTATTTTATATTTACCGGTTTTGTAAAATTCTATTATTTGTTTGCATTTCTGCAGACAATTTTATTTGTTTTGTCTTTTAGCTTGTTATATTAGTGGACAAAGTGTGGTTGTGTCTGGTGTATACCTGGTTTAATTTTTTTTTTTGTGGTAGACATGCTGAATAGCTCCCTTACTTCAAAGTTTATAGTATATCTGTGAAAACTCTCAAGCAAGTTAAAGACTTGCATACCTATTTTATTATTTGTTCAGTGTCATTAAAGGAAGTTTATTGAGGTAAGGTAGTTATTTCAGATAAGGGAGATAGAAATTTTGAGGTAAGGAGTAATACTTACTGATCATCCACTGGAAAGTTTGAAATTTCACTGTACTCTATACATGTGGCAGTTTTGACCCTATAAATCCTATGTTAGATAAGATGTTTTGCATGCTTGACCCAGTATGTTAATGGCTTTTCCACACATAAGGAATCACAGATATAACTTATGGAATCATTGCACAACATAACTTTTTCAAACCAGAGCAGTTTGGTTCAGAGTCATGGGGGTCTGGAAACAACAGGAAACATCTCTAGACAGAATGCCAGTCCAATGCAGGCCCACACATACTGTATATGCAACAATAAGGCCAATTTTAGAGTTACCTGTTAACATAACCTATTTGTCTTTGGGAGGAAAACTGGAGAACCAGAAGTTAAACCCACGTACATGAGGGAGAATATACTTACGTTACCAATGACCAGGCATGGGATTCAAAGTCAGGATGATGGATCCATGAAGCACAAGCACTAACTAATGCATTGCCATGTTACACAATTTATAATCAATGAACAATTTACTTGTACATTTCTTGAGATAACTTATTTGCATTAACATAGCTTCTTTCTCTGTTATTAATTTTTGAGGGAAGATGATGCTTAACAGGCAAATAATGGTTTACTTGTCTTATTTAAATATACTTGCAGATTCTAAGAATAGATATTCATTATTGTGTCCTACAACAAAACAAGACAATGTATACTTAAATAATTGTGGGCTCTGACATCATTACACATAGTGCCACCATGCACAATTTGTACTTCATACTGTCCATCCTCGTACAGTATATGAAGGAATTCATTTTTTGATTAACCTAAGAGACAGTTTTTTTTATCTCTTTTGTGTTACACAGCCACATGTGGAGTGGATGATGTTGAAGTCATTATTATTTAATTTTAAAAGTGTGGAGAACCTGTCACTTAAGTCCTCCATGGTTTATTATGCGGTGTATGCTTATTTTTGATACTATGTGGACTACTTTGGGTCCAGGGGATATACCAATAACTTCAAGAAGTTGTATTTACTGTGATACTTCTCATTTGTATTAAAATAAAAAGCATTTTTAAAATAAAAATAAAGTATGCTAATCTTATGGAAAGCACAATTTGTAATTCTTCCTGTATATTGCAGATATTGAAGAAAATAACAGCTATAACTAACCAATACATCTCATATTTTGTAATAGTTAATAATTCAGATCTCTTTGTCTGATTTTGTTAAAATGAGTGGCTGTACTCATTGAGTTGCCATAAAATATAAATAAAATGACTGGATGATATAAAAATGTAAAAAAGAAAACCACAAATAAAATTGTACTAGCTGAGGTATTTTTGTTTAAAGTATTGTCCACTTATCCAATCTTCCCTTTTTCTACACTGTTACATTTTAAAATACAGTAAAACCTTTCAGTTAACATAGTGATAAAATTGTTAGCACTATATTTGCATAGAATAACAGTTTTATTTATACAAAGATACAGTACCATTATTTAGACAGGCTTAACAAACTGTAATATGATGTAGTATATTATACCATGAAAATTATAAGTTCACTGCAATAGAAAACATATACCCATCCATTTTCTAAACCTAATTCTTCAGTGTTAATTTACTGGGGGACTATACTGGTACAGTCACACTGGGTCAAATTTGATTTTCCAGTCAATCTGACAGGGTCTCTTTAAATTGCGAAATGAAATTAGAGATGTCAGAGAAAACCAATGTGAATACAAAGAGATGATGCCAAGTTGGCATAAAAGGTACCCTAAGTGCTGTAAGATGGATAGCCTGTTGCTGTGCCATTGTGCCCCCCCACGCTAGTACACAGTGACAACCTTTCGATACTTCCTATATCATTGTATGAAAAAGAAGAGATAGATAGATAGATAGATAGATAGATAGATAGATAGATAGATAGATAGATAGATAGATAGATAGATAGATAGATAGATAGATAGATAGATAGATAGATAGATAGATAGATAGAACTTTATTTATCCCCAGGGGAAAATATGGCTATTTACAGAAGTGTCTTAAATAAATAAATAAAAATATAGATACATTAAAAATACATACATACACTGTGTTCTGCACACACACCAGAATGACTAAAAATTAAGAAAATAAATAATGAGGCAGTTTAGTGCAGAGATAGGCAATCACACAGTTTCTTGGTTTTGCTTATGTTATGTAAGTTGCAGACAATTTTGTCAGTACTAGTTACAGCTACATTATTGAAGTATAAATACTATTTAAACAGGGCTTGTGTACATATTAAAAATTTCAATAAATCTTTGACCTTCCCCTTGAAATATTAGAGTACAGGATGAATACATTTGAAGGGTTATTTTCTTAGAATTGTCACCTAAAGAAAATGTCAGAAATGGAGCCACAAATTACACAACCTGCCAGTACAGTACTTTCAGAAATATTGTATATTTTTTTGAGTGTGCAAGGACCTGCCAGTATAAGGGTATTATCAGTATTACTTATGATTAATTAGAATTCTGCAGCCAAATCACATTTCAGCAGACTTACAATAAAGCTTTAGTTGCCATTAATTTTTGCTATGGAGAACAGTAAAATATACTGTAGATGAAATGGTGTTCTGAGCACATCATCCAACCTTAGAAGCACACTATACTTCATTTCATTTCCTGAATGTGTATTCAAATATGTTTTGCATCAAGTTTATTGGTGTAATTGTTCTGCATGGTTAGAAATAATCATATTAATTAGTTTTGTACTGTAAATGCATGTCTTTTTTATATAGCTAAATACAGCAATATGATTAAAGACTATACATTTGTTTTTACACCAGTATTTTCAGTCTTATGGTTACCAAACAGAAATCAATCTGAATTACACTTCAATCTATCACAGAATACCCACACATTAATCCTGCCAACATATCTTCAGGCTTAATAAAAAAGCCCATATAAATGGGAGAACATGCACAATTCAAAAATAAAGCATTCTAGCCAAGAACTGTAACAGGATCTAAGCTTTCTAAGGTGGCAAAGCTATCCACTGTGTAGATCTCAAATATACCTACTACTAGAATAAAGGACTTTGTTTGATTTAGAAGTTGAAGATTACCTGTGCTGATTGTTTTGTAATTTAAGACTAAGACAATTGTTTGTGACTCAATTGCTTACTGTATAGTTTGGAGGATTAGGAGGAGAGGGGAGCATGCATTAATACAGCATGTTGCCGCCGCCACCACATGACGAACCACCTCAGAATCCCAAATTAGGACCCAAGTACAGTTGTGCAATGGGTGACACTTCAGCACCACACTAGTTCGAATAGAATAGTGTGAGGTTTTTTTTTTTACAGTGCCAGTCTTGCCATGAACCCTTTTTAGTCTGGGTTAAACTTTATATGCTCTTTCAGTTGGGGATTTATGATGCAATGATGAGTCTAGTGCTACCTGAGTATATCAGTAAATAATTGTATAAATTGATAGAATTAGCCACGTTTGAAATTGATGACTCATAGTTGCATCTTTATGTCCTGAATGTATGTATTTTCTTCTGAACTTAGCATTTATAGTGCTGCCACATTAAAAATGTATGAGAAGTTAAATTCACTGCCTTATCTGTTTATATGGTCTATAGGGTCATTACTGTCAAGAGTACAGTGCTCTTGTATGTTTTATAGTCATCCTTCTGTGCATTTTCTTTAACTTTATGATCCAGTTATCAGTTTCTGCAGTCTGTTCCATTCAGTACAGTATTTAGATGTACTGTACTGTAACTCTCTAATCTGTAATAATGGGTATGTCCATCTATTACATACTGTATACACATTCAAACAGTGAATGGAGGCTTACTTGGAACACTAGGCTAATAAAAACAGTTTTCCCTTTTGCTGCATAACAGCCTGTGAGGTTTACAGCATGAACTCAACTGTTATGATTAACAGTACACCCCACAGTGATTAAAACAAATGATAGTCAGTTTATTACACTTAATGATCTATTAATCATGAACAAGCTGTTATTTATTATTTTCTAAAAAAAGAAGAATCTGTAACAATAAATTTCCCAATTAAAAAAAAATCACTCATGTAACATTAAGGCTGGTAAGGAATATTCAGCTATGAAACTAGTTCCTTCATAATTCTGGAACCATGCCAGAACATTTCAGTCTTTTTAATTTAGAACATTATCCTTCTGTAAAAGCCTATTTACAGGTGAATAGACTGCACCAGTGATGTTCAGATATTTTTAGCCTTCAAATTTTGCTCTCCTCATATCAAGGGAGCCTGTGTTTAACCCAACACCTATCATAATTAAACAGATATTTTTTCTTTTTTGCTGTTTTTGTTTTTATTTTGTTTTCCTGTCATCTCAATGG
The DNA here is from genome assembly GCF_900747795.2 of Erpetoichthys calabaricus. Taxonomy (NCBI): domain Eukaryota; kingdom Metazoa; phylum Chordata; class Cladistia; order Polypteriformes; family Polypteridae; genus Erpetoichthys; species Erpetoichthys calabaricus. Next base: position 262,101,152 of record NC_041395.2, on the reverse strand, counting down.
TGATATCACTTTGTATGTATAGTGCTGCATGTTGTTAGGTATGTGAATAAAGTGTTACAGTAAGTGTGATGTCATGGCAGTCAGTTGTTTAAGCCCAGACTGTGTTTCAACTGCGGTCAAAAGTTTGTTTATAATGAAGGAGTGGCTTGAGAGATGATTCTGAAAGAACAAAAAAATTGTTGAGAATTCTTCTTAGGCTGTGTCTAAGCAATTATTACAACTTTGAGTTTGTTTTGTTCTTCAGTGTTTTTCAGTATTCACTTAGTCTGAGTATTTTTTTGTTGTCCTTAATTAAGTCGTTGCTGCTCAGATGTCACGTCCATCTCAATTAAAGGTGCCAGAAAGGAGTCCTGTATGTCGTTTTGGAGCTGTGTGAATTTTTTTACGGTGGCTGGAGTGCCAATCCTGCCACCAACTCCCAAGTTTTCCATGCAAGTTAGAGGATCATTTGCAGGGCGGATGCAGTTTAATGTCATATCCAGGACTAATTAGCACAGGGTTAATAGCAAAAACTGCTTACATTACACAACAGATATGTAACATCCCTTCAGACTTGTTTCAACTTATGAAACTTCAATTCTAATGTATGTTTTACTTTTTTGGCTTCTCACTGACAGATGTGAAATCAGCGAATGTTCTGTTGTGAGACATGTTTATTCTTTTGTGAGATTAAAAGAACATCACTTTGACCTGGGGTCTAAATTTGTTTTGAAGACAGCTTGGGGTTAAAGATTCGTTTTATAACACATTTGCCAAAAGAGAAAAACATTAAACCACCATTTATATTTCTCTGACTAAAAATCTCTGGCACCCTGTCCAGGGTTTGCTCCTGCCTTGCATCCTATGCTAACTAGGATAGGCTCCAGCAGGCCACCGCAACCCTTTTCAGGACTAATCAGGTTAGCAAATGGCAGACTGTCTAAAATTCTTTGAAGTTGGAAGTATTCTACAGGGGCTCTGTAATTAAATTACACTGCACAACAAAGTTTTTGTTTCTTGAACACTGTTGGGTGTTTCTTATAGATCACGAATATCACATCAAAATTTACCCATCACATACCGTTTCAGAGAAATCTTCAGTTTTCTCATGATTTTTACTTATATTTGTATCCAAACATTTTCGCTCCCATAAGTGACTTATCAACAATGGTTTGTTGAGCCTGGGCATGTCCAGGCACGGAATCAGGCCAGGTTGGAAGCTGTTCTGTGGAAGTTGACATCCTGGGTATGCCTGGGCAGGTCTGAACGAGCTTGACGCTGTCTCAGCATGCTATAAAGGTGGCTTGCACCAAATCCTGCTCATTTGGTTAATATAGATAGTCAGTGTGTATGTATAGTATCAGTATAGTAAAGTATAGTATCTGTAGCAATATAACAGTAAGTAAGCTTGATGCTATAGACATTTTGGTGTCGGGTGATATGTCTCATCAATGTCGTAACAGCCATGATACATTCTGCTATATCTGTGGCGAATATACACTTGCGCCTCAGAGACGATGGATGACTACTCTTGTGAAGAAAGCTTATCATCTGTATTTCGGCTGCAAAATTGGTGATCAAGACAAGGAATGGTCGCCTCACATTTGCTGTGTGACATGTGCTGTCAGTCTAAGAGCCTGGCTCAGAGGCGTTCGAAAGACGATGCCGTTTGCTGTTCCGATGATATGGCAAGAACAGAAAGACCATGTGACGGACTGTTACTTCTGTTTGACTAATGTGTCTGGTTTCTCTGCCAAAAACAAGAAGTCAATTGAATATCCTAATTTGCCTTCAGCAATGAGACCCGTGCCACATGACGACTGTCTTCCAATTCCGAAACCACCAGAGGATTGGACCTTAGATGAACCAGATGAAGAAACTGCAATGCAGGGTACTGACAGTGACATTGACCTGGATTTTGAACCGTGCTCATCAGGCGAACCACATCTGATAACACAGTCCGAATTGAACGATTTGGTCAGAGATTTGGGTCTGTCAAAATCAAAAGCTGAGCTGCTGGGTTTGAGACTGCAGGAATGGTGTTTGCTGTCACCAAATTTCTGTGTTTCGAGGCCAACATCATGATATAACCAAATTTTATACACAAGTTGACAGTCTCTGTTTCTGTTGTGACATTGAAAGATTGTTCTCGGCCTTGGGTTGTGATTACAACCCAGAAGAGTGACATCTCTTCATTGATTTGTCAATGTTAAACCTGTTAAAGCTGTTCTGCTATAAAATGGCAACATTTATCCTTCAGTACCTGTTGGCTATGCAGCACACATGAAAGAAACGTATGAGAATATGGAACTGTTGCTGAATCACGTCCAGTATGGCAGGTACAACTGGAATATCTGTGGCGATCTTAAAGTTGTTGCTCTGTTACTAGGACTGCAGCCTGCCTATACAAAGTACTGTCGTTTTATCTGTGAATGGGACAGCCGTGCCAAAGAGTTGCACTATTCTCAACAGAACTGGCCACTCTGTAAAAAGTTAGTTCCAGGACAGAAAAAATGTGGCACATGAATCGCTTGTTGACCCGGCAAAGATATTTTTGCCTCCTCTTCACATAAAACTGGGAGTCATGAAGAATTTCATGAAAGCACCAAACAAGGAAGACAAAGGTGTTCATTATTTAAGACAGATGCTCCCATGAATAACTGACGGCAAGATCAAAGAGGGCATTTTTGTTGGCCCCCAGTTCAGACATGTTATGAGTGACAAGCGGTTTGAAGATGTGTTAGTTGGGCTGGAAAAAATTGCCTGGAAAGCCTTCAAAGACGTTGTTGACAATTTTCTGGGCAATTACAGAGCCCCAAACTACATTTAGCTGGTAGACAAACTTCTCAAAGCATACAAGACAATGAAGTGAAACATGTCACTCAAGATTTTTTTTCTTCCCCGCAAATCTCGCTGTCAGTGACAAACACGGTGAAAGATTTCACTAGGACATTGCTACGATGGAGAAACGATACCAAGGCAACTGGAATCCGTCAATGCTTGCTGACTACTTTTGCGCACTGCAACGTGATGCACCAGAAATTGAATACAAAAGAAAATCAGGAGCAAAACACTTTTAATTCTGTTGAACTTAATAGCTTTTGCAAAACATAAACGTGACTAAATATGTTATTGTCAGTAAAAATATAAATGCAGTAAACCCAAAACTATATTTGTGCATACCCAGTAGGTACCTGTCACAATCAGCAAAAACTTTTCAGAAAGCAAGATTTTTCAAAAAAATTGTTGTGCAGTGTTATCAATTATAATATTGACAAAAAAAAAACAGTTGTGAGCTTTACTTTTAGAGTGGTTTGCTTTTAACGTTAATAGAATAATGCAAGCATTACATATACAGTGTTAGGTCAGGATGCTTATGTAATAAGTGTAAGTGCAAAGTATAATATCTGCACAAAGAAAAAGTAGTTCATGTGAAAATATTTAAAACGTTGTCTAAAATCTTTACACTTTTTTTCTGTTACTCTCCAGAGAAATGCTTTTAGATTAACTGGAAATCTATACATTGTCGTGATACACTGTAAACTAATGTATGACTGAGCTTATGTGATTTCCCATACAGAGTTGGTTCCAGAAATAGGTTTTGGCTTCCTGAAACCTTGTAAGGGAGACAACAGAATTGCAATATGTTTCGATGGTTTAAAATCTCTATTATTCAATTGGGTAAAGAAAATTCTTAAAATAATTATGTGGTTATTCAACTGTTTACATCATAAAGGATTTTTTTTGCAATACGCTACATGTGTTTATGTTATTAGAATTGCAAACAGAAATATAGCAGTAAAAAATAAATATTGTTTTTACAATTCCAAATGCATTTGCATTGTCTCATGTTTTGACAGAGCATAACTTGAAATTTCTGTGTGATTCTTCCATCTTTTCCTCAGCCAGTTCATTCAGTACATTACTTGGAAATATAATGCTCATAATTTTTTCTATGAGAAAAATTATACTTTTTAAAAAATGTATAATGAGGAAATGAAAATGGAATGTTTTAGTTGTATTTGGAACATAGGCCTGGAAGTGTAATATAATGGCTACATAGAATGATTTCTCAGGCCCATAAGTGGCTTCTCTGTTACCTTAACCAGTATGCAATAAGTATATCTGGTGAACAACTGATGATGCAAATCTCTGTGATATTTTGTTCATAGTGACAGATTATTTATTTGGTTATATTGCTAATTTATTTTTCCAAAATAAACTCAAATGAAAATCAATAACCACAGCTGTTTCTATTCCATGTTTACTATATGCAGTAGCTTTATTTGTAGTTCCTTTCATTTTTACAGTATGTAATCCACTATCTCCAGACATATCTCTTAGGAATAAATCAACAGGAATTATCTAATATTTAAGAGAAGCTATTTACTCAATCTACTATATTGTTTTAAATGCAGCACTCAGTTTTTCTAGAGAAAGCAAAGCAGAGCAGACATTACATGTTGAAGAAGCAAGTACTGCCCTGTGTAATGGTATATTTGCAACATAACATAAGGCATAATCTATTTAAATAAAAACAAATTGATATGGGAATGCAAAACCTGTTATATTTAATTGAATTAGAGAAGACAGCTGTTTCTTTTTGGATTACAGGAAAAAGTATTGATGACTTAGCAGTCATTATTCATTGGGCTTCATGAAACAGCTTTCATATTGCTTAGTAAGTTATTAATAAATATGCTAATTACCATCACAATGCAGGTGTCAATTGTACATGTAAAATGTTTAATATCACCTCAAAAAGCAATGTTTCACAAATTGCCCTTTAAATATTTTAAATTTAAAAATTAAACAATTAAAAAAGATATGATTGCATAAGATTTATTGCCAATTCTGCTTCCAGCAAAGATAAATACAGCAGCTGCAACAGAGATGAAAGCTGAGGTCAATTACTTTAAAGTAGTTTTGGCCAGAAATATATACCAGTCTTGCCTTGTTGCACCTTTTTTTTATTTTTATAAAATATTCAGTTCTACTACAAAACCATGAATGACATTGTGCCAGTTTTTCTGAATGGTGTGTAGGTGTATCAAATTTCCACAACATGAACAAAAATGTCTTTTACTGAAAGATTCTCTTTCATCGCTTTTACAGTGAAGAACAAAAAACACCATTAGAGAACAAATATAACTTATCATCTAAATATGTTCTAAAATTATTGTAAATATGGCTAATTCTAAAAGAGCACTTTTTCAAAACTAAATTTTAACCATGTCACAGGCAGACTTTTGGTATATGTAAAATAAAAAAAAATGCCAGTCAGAGTTTATTAGCTATAGGTGACAACGATTACAGTAATTTTATAGTCCTGACAACTGCCATGGGAATTCAGGCAGGCACTTCATGCACATCTAGAACCACTAGTGCATGAGACACAAATGAGATATATTAGAGGTTCACTTATAAGTTGTCCAGTTTGTTTCAGTATTGGCAATAATGAATATGATTTGGTTTGCTTCTTTATTAGAGTTACATTTGCCAAAAGAGATCTACAAATTAATGTCGCTGGAAATACTGTAGTGTTAACGACACAAGGTTTGGTCCTTGTGTAAATTTGTGCAGTGCCTGTAGAGCTTACCTTAATGATCAGTTTAAAATCAAAACATGGGGAAATTGCTTTACAGGCCTAATACATGCTGGAGACAAAAGGTGAATCAAGCTTTGTCTTCCAGGTCAAAGGTGTTAGAACTGAGGAGGGAATTGACAGAGAAGTTAACTTTGGCTCTCCCCTTACCTTTGTTTCATTTATATCATCATCTTGAATGGTGGGAGAATTGTCACCTTTCAGAGTATATGAATGTATGTATGTGAGTATTTGGCCTATTAACAGTAACTTAACCATACTGTAGCCTACAATGAAGTTTGCTACACTCCTAGTACTGTACATGCCTACATTACTATGTATGATTATAAAACATTAAGCAAAAATCTTAATTTAAAATCAGAACAGTTGAATTTGCCTAAAGTGGCCCAGTGATAGAGTAGTGCCTTGTCCAGGAATGGTTCCTGCCCTGTACCTGATGCTGCCTGGATAGGCTCCAGTCCCCTTTGATTGCAAATTAAATTATGTGGATTTCAGAATGTTACGTTATTATGAAAACTGCAATAGTTCTATTTTTATTTTCAAAATAATGTATTATGTAGATGAAATAATGAAATGTTCAGGTCTGTAGAGACTTGACAATGCTGTTTTAGCATTTTAAAAGAATGTTATTATGCTTCTATGCTTTGCTGAAAAAATAGAATATAGTTTACACTTCAGTAGATAGCACATGCAATCCTGTGGTTCATTTGATTTCCTTATATTGCTTTAGAACTGCATCAAATATTTTATATATTCCGTAATTTCAATAATAGATTTATATATCAATTTTTTTTATCAAGTTATCATAATATTATTACAGAAACGGCCCGTGCAACATGTGCAGCCATTTTGTGGTTGAAATAGTAACAGGCCCAAATTTAAAAAAAAAAAAACACAGTACACATCATGGAAAAAAGGACATGCAATGCAGAGACCACTCTCAGAGATTGATGAAAAACATCTGAAGTATTATCTTGTTTTAGAAATATAGGGAATGCAAATAGCGCACCATATACAAACACAAAATGGCTTGACACAACAGCACCATTTGCATGAACGCATTGTGGAGACCAGCCTCGACACAGACAGGTAGACACTGATGGTTCAAACACCAACACACGTATATTGTCCATATTTACAATATTTACACAGTCCCAAAGCACACAACCCAGTGCCCCTGCACCAAGCATCCTCAGTCCAGGCCTCTTCTCTTTCCTGTCTTTACCGCCTCCACTCCTCTCCTCTGAGCTTTGTCTTCTTCCACCCGACTCCAGCTCACGAAGGGAGGAAGGCAGCCCCTTTTAAGTCCACCCGGATGTGCTCCAGGTGCCTCCTGATGAGCTTCCTGTGGCACTTCCTGGTGTAGCAGAAGTGGCGCACGAGCACCCGGAAGCACTCCGGGTGTCCCTGGTTTTCCTTCCGCCAGCACCTCCAGGGTTGGCGGAAGTGCTGACGTCCAGGGCATCTCAGGCATCTGGGCTCCCCCTTGGTGCAACTCAAACCACCTACACATGAACATCAGCAAAACCAAGGAGCTGGTGGTAGATTTTAGGAGACCCAACCTCCCCCTGGACCCCGTGATCATCAGAGGTGACTGTGTGCAGAGGGTGCAGACCTATAAATACCTGGGAGTGCAGCTGGATGATAAATTGGACTGGACTGCCAATACTGATGCTCTGTGCAAGAGAGGACAGAGCCGACTATACTTCCTTAGAAGGCTGGCGTCCTTCAACATCTGCAATAAGATGCTGCAGATGTTCTATCAGACGGTTGTGGCGAGTGCCCTCTTCTACGCAGTGGTATGCTGGGGTGGCAGTATAAAGAAGAAGGACGCCTCACACCTGGACAAACTGGTGAGAAAGGCAGGCTCTATTGTTGGCATGGAGCTGGACAGTTTGACATCTGTGGCAGAGCGACGGGCACTGAACAGGCTCCTATTAATCATGGAGAATCCACTGCATCCACTAAACAGTGTCATCTCCAGACAGAGGAGCAGCTTCAACGACAGACTGCTGTCAATGTCCTGCTCCACTGACAGACTGAGGAGATCATTCCTCCCCCACACTATGCGACTCTTCAATTCCAGCCGGGGGGGTAAATGTTAACATTATACAAAATTATTGTCTGTTTTACCTGCATTTTTTATCACTCTTTAATTTAATATTGTTTCTTTATCAGTAAGCTGCTGCTGGAGTATGTGAATTTCCCCTTGGGATTAATAAAGTATCTATCTATCTATCTATCTATCTATCTATCTATCTATCTATCTATCTATCTATCTATCTATCTATCTATCTATCTATCTATCTGTCTGTCTGTCTGTCTGTCTGTCTGTCTGTCTGTCTGTCTGTCTGTCTGTCTGTCTGTCTGTCTGTCTGTCTGTCTGTCTGTCTGTCTATCTATCTGTCTATCTATCGGGATGAGCTTCCATGCTCTGTTCCCGTGGCCACCATACAAACCAGGGCGGTTGCCCTCTCGTGGTCCGTAGGAGGTGTGGTTCCTCTCTCGGTCCTTCCAGGCTACCCGGCTGGGTACCTCCCCCAAGCTGCCCACCACAGTATATATGAAAAGAAAATACCCACATGCTTTGGCTGGCAGCTTTACTCTCTTGAGGTGAATTTGTTGACTTCAATTAAACAGATGACACTAACATTATTACTTACTTCATAGAAACGTGTGGCTAAGATTAAGTCAGTGGTTAAAAATCCAGGGTTTGGACTTTGAATGAATTATTATGTGGTATAATTGTTTATTTCATATGGATTGTCTCGAGTTCATTCCTGTCTCGTTGCAAATAGAATCAGACTGAAGCAAAGCTGCAGGAGCCTGCTGGCATTTTTTAAACAACTTTGGGTACAGTGATATTTGTATTCAGGTTAAGACTGGACTGTGACTTATTCAACTTTTGTTTAGTGCTATTTTAGATGTAAAATTAAAACTATTCAATATGTACCTGTGCGGCGTAGTGTTTAAGGCTTTGGACTTCAATCCCTGAGGTTATGGTTTCAAATCCCGCCAGTGACACTGGGTAACCATGAGCCAGTCACTTGACCTGCCTGTTCTCCAATTGGAAAACTAAAAGAAATATAACCATTTGTATCATAAATGTTGTAAGTCTCCTTAGATAAAGTCATCAGCCGAATAAGTAGTAAAAGTAGATGTAAATGTAACTCCAGTGATACATGTGATATTCCAGCTGGTTTGCAAAAAATACAGACACCTACACAGAGTATTCATTGACTACAAAAAAGAATTAGATAGTGTCCTCCACACGTGGTTAGTACAAATATTACACTTATACAAAATACACCTCATACTCATACATTGCCTATAAACACTAATGGAACACTGGAAAACAACAATACTCTTACGTATCAACAACACAGCAATACACACAGACTCGGTACAAAAATGATGAGCTATTTTCCTTCACTTAGTCCTCTTTAGTTAGTCCTCTTAAGTTCTGTGTCGCTCTCAACTCATTATCAAATAAACAATACACAATATGGATACAAAATTCAAAATTAACACCAACAATCCCTCTCACAGCTATTATATATGGACAACATAAATATATATACAGGAAAAAACAATTACAACAATTACTAGAAATAGTCTAAATGTATTCACAAGACATACACATGAAGACTGGGCTGGACGAATGAAAGAGAATTAATATAGAATAAGAAATTCTTAGAGAAGCTGGGTATATCCTCAGAAATGGTAACCAAATCAAGGACATCCATCCATCCATCCATCCATTTTCCAACCCGCTGAATCCGAACACAGGGTCACGGGGGTCTGCTGGAGCAGGACATGTCATATGGTAAACTATACAAATACCTTTGGTTCCAACAGGGCAAACTTATACAACACAAACATATTAAATATACTCTCACACGAAAATATAAATCATGTCTTTCACAAATACTCAAAACAAATCTACATGCATGCCCCATAATTATAGCATTCAATACATACGTGTAACAATACTTATGTATTCCCATCGCCTGAAGGAAGGAGGAACCGGGAGAGCGGCACTTCTTTTCCCTGGGCATCCGGACGGCCCTTGATCCCTGGGGGACAGCGCTTCTGGGACACAAGGAAGTGCTGACGGACCAGGGATGGTTTATGCCCAGAATGCTTCCGGGTGCAAAGGCAGCTCTTCCGCCACACTGGGGAGTGCTGCCGGAAGTCCGTCATCAGACACCTGGAGCACATCCGGGGCTAGATAAAAGGGGCCGCCTTACTCCATTTGAGGAGCCGCAGTCGGGTGGAAGAAGGACGGAGCTTGTGCGACAGGAGTGGAGGCGGCCGAGAGAACCAAGGACTGTGAATTGTAAATGGTTTTGTAAATATTGCTGTAAATAAACGTGTGTTGTGGACACTGTGTTGTTGTGTCTGTCTGTGGCTGAGCTACCTCTTAAACTATACACTGATCACAAACAGACCTACAACAGCTCCAAAGGAACAAAGGAAAACTCGAACACTACTCACAAAACACAAATAGCACCACTCCAAAGAAGCCATAGACTGACTCTTCCAGGTGCTGAGGGAGAAGAGGGTCTCATAGCTATAGTTGATTTACACAACATACAGCTTAATAATTTAAGAACATTCTTCCACACAAAACAGCATACATCAACACTATACAAAGCAACAGTTAATGTAGACAAAAACTACACACAACTTAACCTACATACCACAGACAAAATTACAGAGGACATAACAACCACACAACTTAAAACATGGACCCAGAAATCCTCATTAATTTGATTAGCCTTGCGTGGGTAAGACTGCATCTAATAGCAGACAAAGTCATGATAATAAGTTTGGCGAGATAGAAGAGTTTGTGTTAACCATACAAGATCAAGATTTAAACACAGGAAACTACAGAATATACGGTATATTTTTAAGAAAACTAACATTACAGACAGCACATGCAGGTACTGCCAGAAAGAACAGGAAACAATCTAATACATCACATCAGGATGTAAATTTCTAACACAGATACAGTATAATTACATGTACACACCCAATTAGATGGCAAACATTGGACATCAAGAACTGGCACAGCAACACAAAGCAGTAGACACGTGCAGACCACAGTACTAGTAAATGCCTCACATAAACTACACTTAGTCAGAACCAAACTGACAAAGTAAACTATCCATCATAACAGACCAGATATAACACTGGTAGGCAAACAAAAAATAAAAAACTACATATATAATTGACATTGCCATACCAACACACACAACTTACAAAATACATGCACAAGTAAAATGCAGAAATATATTAACATAAGAAACACACCACTTTTGGAGAATGGACAAGGTGATCATTGCATCCATTGTTGTATCCACCACTGGTGCCATCTTACTATACTACACAAAAGCCTGCAGATATTACATATAAACCAATGCATATACTGTACATAAAACTACAGAAAGCATGGGCGTTTTAAATACATATCACTTAGTGAGGAAACTACTTAATACAATCACAGTCCACTAAAACATGTACACGAAAACACACCATATAAAAATGCCCTATGTCTTGGTTTCAGCATGATGTGGACAGTAGCAATGAGACTATACCAAAGTCAAAGTCAAAGCAAACTTTATTGTCATCTCAGCCATAGCAAGTATACAGATAGACGAAATTGCAAAGCTCAGGGTACACAGTGTAACAACATAAAGTGCAAATTAAAATTAAATTAAAAATAGAATTAAAATAAAAATTTTAAATTTAAATTAAAACACAAACAAGACAAGACATTGTGCAAAGACAAGACAAAGAAGTAGCAGCAATATTGATGTGTACTAAGCAATATGAACACTGATGCAATGTATGGTATTATGCAATCTAGATAAATAAATATTGTCAATAAATATGTAATATAATAAATAAATAATAAATATAAATAATACAGAAATTATCAGTGTATGATAATAGTTGTCTAAGACATGTGTAAACAATGACAGGAACAGAATGTTTCACAGCAAAAGGATATCAAAGAATGTCAAAGTGCAGTGTATCCAGAAAGTAGTTTGAATAATAATAATAATGATTAAAATGTTAGACTTGGTATTGCACGAAATGGTGAATCATGAATGAATGTAGTTCATGGTTTATTTAGGTGTACTGAGCACTATAAAAATCTAGTCTGTGGAATATTGCCATAACTTGATTTTAAGAAATAAGTAAGAGAGAAACAAATGTTTAACAAGTCTCATTTGAATAAGCAAGATGCTGTGACTTTCTTCTCCCTTCATATACACACACACACGCACTCTGGCTCTAAATATTTTGGTAACTGCTGTAACGAAGTGGGTTTTTATGTAGAAGAATATAGTAATTACAACATCTGCTTTGTCATTTTGATTACATCCAGGTTGCTGTTCAGTCATAATAACATAGGCAATGTAGAATCCATAAAAGAAAAATTATTTTTTTATTTTCCTATCCAACTGGATAAAGTGTACCATCCTTGGATTAAAATGTCTTCAGCACACACTAAATTGGTACTTGCTTTTTGATTAACGTAAAAGAATATAATAATGCAAGTCATTCACCACTTTTGATTTTTTTTTACATTTCATTTTTAAATGAAGTAGAACTTGATGTGAAAAAGTTTATTTTTAAGGTTTTTTTAAACTCCATATTTCTCTAGTCATTTTGTATTTTTGTTAATTAAGCAGTTTCTCTTTTGCACCTTTCCAAAGGTTGTTATTGTTGTATTTTTTCCTTTGCAGTACTGTATGTAAATGATTAGGTAGTAGCTCCGATGAGCTTGTGATTGACTGAATGCAGACCTGTTCTCATTGCGTCTCTTAACTTGTATGGTATTGTATTAACAAGGTTAGAATCATCCAGACCAGCAATGTGTCTTTTCAACATTAAAACAGAGAAGTCACTGCAGCTGGATCTGAGACAGTTTGATATATATTATACCCTTGTTTAAGGCATGTGTCCATTGATCTCACTGTTTCTCTTTGTTACTCTCTTTCTTTAAATTTTTATTATTGTGTGAATGTTATTTATCATTATCTAATGCTTTATCCAATGCATTATCCTCACAGGTGGCGCAGTGGTAGTGCAGCTGCTTTGCAGTAAGGAGACTGTGGAAGATTGTGGGTTCGCTTCCCTGTGTGGATAGTGCTTTTAGTACTGAGAAAAGCGCTATGTAAATGTAATGAATTATTATTATTAATGCATGCTGCTTATTAAAGAGTGGAATTTTGAATGCTTCCGCTTGCATTAATAAGTATATAATATTTATGCATATGTTCTTTGAAGTGTCATGCCATAATTTAAATTTATTTTTTCCTTTTTTTCCTAATGTTGTGTTAACAGCAACTGAGAAATCCTACAACAAATTACATTCCATGCATTCTGTGCAACACCAGGACTGATCACTGCTGTACTGCCAAAACTACAGCTGAAACTGAGCACTGTTAACTGGGACTTGCAAAAGGGATTAGGGGGAACTGAAGACTGTTGCAGCCATGGCTCTGACTAAAAAGGTGCCTATAGCTGCCCCTCCTGACGGAGGCTGGGGCTGGATGATTGTGGCTGGCTGCTTTCTTGTCACCATCTGTACTCGCGCCGTCACCAGGTATGTACAAAAGAAAAAGTTATAATACTTCATTTGTACCATTTTAAAGAATAAGTCTGGCAAACTAAGTAGTGATGTAGAAAGGCTGAAATATTATGACATGGAGATCAACAAAGGCACAAGCTTCAAAAGTGAGAGGTCAATTCATGGAGCTCTGTGTTAAATTGCTTTTATGCACATAATTATGAACTTTCTGCAATTATTTATTTAATTAGCATTGGTATTCTACTTTTGAAATATTTTTGGTTGCAGTTATTGTGTTTATGAGCATAACTCAGACGTTTTCAAAAAAAGTGATTACTCATATGAGTGGAGATTATTAGCTTGATCGGCAAATTAACACGTCTTAAAAGTGTGTCTTTTCTTTTACTGAATTATGTTTATTAAGCAGTAAGAATTGATACAATATTCAAATATGTGTTTTTAAGTAAATAAATAGTGCTTTATGTAAATAACTACTTTCTATAACATACAGTCACCAGGGAAATATATTTTGGGGTTTTCACTTCTCATTTTTTACTTGCTTTGCTTTAACACTCATGACAACAGTGTAATATATTTCTTCTGTAATTCTGAAAAATATTGATCGCCTGCATTAACATTGCTATTATAAATACATTTCACAAATAAATCCTTTAAAATATAGAGTACACTTTTTTAACCTTTTTGAATTTGTGAAGAATTGCCATCTAAGTGTATCGACTAATTACAGAATAAGAAGCATGCGTATCTAAATTTGGAGAAGCGCTGATCTGTTTTCTTTTAGAAACCAATACTAGGATCTGTTTTTCTGTGTAAGCAAGACAGGAGTTGTGTTTCAGGAAGATTATTTTCCATTTCTTCCTACTGTAGTCATTATACACACTGACCTAGATATGAATATGACTGCCTGTACTTGCAAAGTATTGAATATCATTCAGTTTGGTACAGCAAGCTAACCTTTATTTATGTATTGATTAGGAAACCGTATATTTATTTACTGCCTATTTAATAAAGGGAATGAAATGAGCAATTCAGAGACTAAAAGTTGATGTGGTACTGAGGTTGTTTAATTGTAATACTTAAGACAATGTAAACATTGCCCTTTGATCCTTGTAGCTGCTGTGTCAGGCTTTAAAGCAAGGAAAATGACTGGCTGGTGCCTACTGTCAGTCTTGGGTTGCTTAGGAAGTGTATTAACATTCCATACTCTCAGCATTCCTTGGCCACGTGCCATGTGCCTTTGAGGGCAAATTACGTATCTCAAATTGCATTTTTTAAAGGAAATTATTGATCTACAAGTGACTACAGGTTCTTGAAATATTATAACTGCTGTGCCATTTTCCAAGAAAAGTCCTCATTTATTAAAAAAAAAGTAAAACCTCCACATAGTGTAGTGTCATTTAAGGTTACCTTTTTCTTTTATCAGGTTATAGAATGACATTGAATAGCTTAAAATTATTTTATTAAAAAACATTAAATCACTGACTAATGATTTAATTTAATATTTATAAATAACAATATTTTTTAATAAACTATGCTGCAGATTTATTATGTATGCTTTTTTAACTGATACACTAAGAGTTCATAAGTAAAACCAGTAAAAGGTCACAGTCCATGGGGAGATTTTCAGAGGACAAATTTATAAAATAACTAGCCATATTACTTGTTGAAGACAGGTAATAGAATACATTTTAAAATATTTGATATCTCTTGCCCTACCTGTACCTTCAGCACATTTCGTCATTATCCTTATCAGTTTGAGCCTCTCTTGACTCATTTCAAAGTGCCTTGCTCACCTTCTCTTCACTTTTATACTTCTCATCTTCAAAGGCAACTCTCCTATCCTAAGACTACTTCTCCTCGTATGTCTCACACTTGCACTCCCTCTTTCGATATCATCACCAAAGACAAACTAGTCAATCATACCAAAGCTAAACTGATCAATGAGATTGTTCAAAGGGACCTGACACACACAGATCCTAACATTTTTATTATATAGTAGAGTAAAGATCTTGAAAGCAAATTTTTTGACTATTTTCAAAGTTTTTTGTTCAGTGTGTCATATTTGGACAGACAGTTAAGGTTCAATGGCTAAAGTGTTGCACTTGAATAGACAACTTTAAATAATACCCTTAGCCTTTTACATGACCATCAATAGATTACTTAACATGTTTATATATAAACTTAAAAAAAGACATTTCATAGGTTTTGCTGTTAGTGCAGCTGACTTTAAAATAGTCTTTAATATATGAAGCACTATATGAAATAAAATGTAACTAATAGACTGGATATCCATATAAGGATGAATCTCAAAACCTTCAATGTGCATTACTTGGGAAAAGACACATTAAACACATTAATTTTCTGTTATTTGTGGTTTGGATATAGTGACAGACTATTTTTAAACAATAATTCAGACATAATCCACACTTTCTGCAATAATTCAAATAATACTGTTTTTGAATATATGAGGAATATACGTTGTGTACAGTATACTTACATATAAGACACGGGACAATAAATGAACAGGAAATAAAACACAAATTTAACTCCCTTGGCATTAACTCAGCATAAAGTTCAAAGAATAACTTTCCTCATTTAAAAAGTTTATTCCTTAATACAAGAAGCATTAGAAATAAAATGCATGAACTAAAGGCAACAGTATTGATGACTATGATATTGTAAGAGTCATGGCTAAATGAGAGTGATGGAGTGGAATATAATATTAGTGGCTACACGTGCTTCAGGAGAGATAGACAAGGAAGGAAAGGAGGATGTCTGGCAATATATGTGAAAAATAATATTCGGGCCCATATCTTAAAGATGGAAGAAGGAAACACTTTGGAATCACTATGGGTTAAGCTAGTATGGAATAAAGCCAGAGATCTTGTTATTGGAGTTTGCTAGAGGCCGTGAAACTCTGATATGTTAGATAATAGCATATTATTTAATCAAAACAGATGTATGTGCAACAAAGAAGACATAGTGGGTCATGGGTGATTTCAACTTTCCAAATATTGATTGGGATGCCGCTATCGGGAATACAACAGTGGAAACTGAAATGGTTCAGATGTTAAATGACTGTTTATCCACCCAGTTTTCCCAACCCCAACACATAGTGATCCCTGTAAAATCCCTGGAATTAAAATCCCTGGAATTTAAGAAACCTTAGGGACATGAATAAAGAAATCATTGAAAATATGAAAGAAACTGCAAATGAACTGAACAAATATTTCACCCAAGTATTTATAAAGGAAGAATAGATGGAATGCCTCATACAGAAGTAAAAACAAATCCTAAGTTCATAGATTTGAAAATAGAAGAGTCAAATGTGATTCAAGCCCTCAGTACATTGAAGACTAATAAAACCTGGACCTGATGGAATTTTACCAATTGTATTTGAAAGAAATGAAAGGCATCATTTATAAACTCTTATTAGGTATATATCAGAATTCACTTCAAAAAGGAAAAGTACCTGAGGACAGGAAAATTACAAGTATGACTTCAATCTTCAAGAAGGGAGACAAAATTTATCCTGATAATTACAGACCAATAAGTCTTACTGTAAAATTATGAAAATTGTAATAAGAAATAAATGTGAAAATTACCTAAACAAAAATAATATACCAAATAGCAGCCAGTATGGGTTTATAAGAGGAAGGTCCTGCTAAACCAATCTTTTGGATTTCTTGAAGAGGCAACTGGAATAGCTGACAAAAACAGAACATATGACATAATTTACCTATACATTCAAAAAGACTTTGATACAGTACTCCTACAAATTTTTTAAACTAGGTAATACAAGCATCAGAGGTAATCTACAACACTAGATCACTAGTTGGTTAACCAGCAGGAGACAGAGGGTACAGGTAAGAGCGAGGTCATCAGGGATCAACAGTGGACCCTCAGGGGTCTGTCCTTGGACCATTACTATTTCTGATTTATATTAATAACACTGATCCTGGTATAGTTAGTAAACTGATGGTACTAAAATTGGAGTGATGGCAGAAACTGAGAAGACAGTAAAATGATTTTAGAAAGAATCGAAAATGCAGTCTAATGTAGAAAAGTGCAATGTTCTACACACATACAAAAGGATAATAAATTTTAAATACAAGATGGGAGACACTGTCATACAGGAGGGAACCTCAGAAAAGGTTTTAGGGATATATGTTGACACCATGTTTTCATAGACTAAGTAATATACAGAAGCAATTAAAAAGACAACTAAACTAACAACAAAGTTCACAATGCAGCAACTATTGTTCATGTCAGGAGAAATATGGAAATCACTAAGTCTTAGGCTATGGTAGACCACAGTAACACAAGGGGCATATCAGTTATGCAGATCAGGAACTGTCATTCTACTTCGTCATGCTCAAGCAACTGAAAAAATATTGTAAGAAAAGTGTGCAAACAAAAACACCTCTGCTGTCCCACTTGGTAACGAAATATATCACATAAAGGACATGTACTTAATCTGCATCAGTGGACAGCAGTGGACATTAAACATACGTTTTCCACTGTATGTATGTATTGTGAGCACGGACCTGAACACCACCAGACTAACACCAGCACTTTACCAAAACACACGTTTATTTTCAAAATAAAGTAGCCCAACACACAGTGCTCCCAGCACCAATCACCCTCCACACGGGCCTTTCTCTGAGTCTCTGAGGACCGCCTTTCCTCTCCTCACAGGAGCTTTGTCCTGCTCCCACTCCCGACTCTAGCTCCCTGATTGGAGTGAGGCAGCCCCTTTTATTTCAACCCGATGTGCTCCAGGTGCCTGATGACGCTCTTCCGGCAGCACTTCCTGGTGTGGCAGAAGTGCTGCCCTTGCACCCGGAAGCACTCCGGGCGTCCCTGGAAGGTCCTTCCTCCACCTTCCCAGGTGTGGCAGAAGTGTCGATCTCCTGGGCTCCATGACGCTCGGGGCGCCCCCTGGTAGTGGCCATGGACCCCAGTGGGTTTGAGCCTCCTTGCTCCGTCTCTATGGTTCCCTCATCATCCAGGGTGGTTGCCCCCTCATGGCCCGGGGGACGTATACACCACCTCCCGGTCCTTCCAGGCGTCTCGGCTGGGTCTGACCCCCAGCCTCCTGTGACACTGCCCCATCGCCAGCGGAGACCCAACGGGAGACACTTATCAGCCGGCATCTTGGCTTCACACCCACCACGCAATCAGCCCTCCACATTGCAGCCACTGTTGGAGATGCGGCTACTCAGTCACCGGAGCCGCATGATACCGGGACATTCACTCGCATCTCCATTTCTTTTTACGCCGCAGGTCTCACTTACCCACACTGCCACGATCCTCCGCCAGAGATTCCAGTATCGCACCGCTCCGCCCACTGTCATAGTGTCTGCTGTGGTGCGATCGCCTTCCCTTCCAGCTCGACTATGCAGTCTCGAAGGTCACGTAGTACCTGTAAAAATGACTCGGCGAACCGTTGATCAGTCCTATGCGCCTGCTGCATACTGTGGAGCTTTCTTCCTCCTTTCGTCGGGTCCTCGTCGTTGGGTCCTCCTTCCTATCCTCACGGGAGCTTCGTCCTGTTCCCGACTCTAGCTCCCTGATTGGAGTGAGGCGGCCCCTTTTATTTCCACCCGAATGTGCTCCAGGTGCCTGATGATGCTCTTCCGGCCTCCTTGAGCCTCCTTACTCTGTCCCTGTGGTCCCCTCATCATACAGGGAGGTTGCCCCCTCGTGGCCCGGGGAATGTATAGACCACCTCCCGGTCCTTCCAGGCATCCCGGCTGGGTCTGACTCCCAGCCTCCTGTGACAGTATGCATATATCTACATTGACATTTTGATACTTACATGTTTCTGTTACATGTAATAACATTTTTTGTTGCTGAGAAAAACATAATGCTGAGGTAAACATAATGCTAAGGAGGCTATGCTGGCTTGGTGTCTTTCTCTCTTCCTCTTTAAAAGAGAGCATAAAACTATTAATTATGTTTCTCCCTCTTAATTCTGTGTGTAAATAATTGCCATGGGAAACATTATTCATTCAAGACCCGTTTTTAAATACTTGGTAAGATTTATTATCTATTAACAAGTGGAGTGGTAAATCTTTGTATGATTTAGATTCTCATTGTCTGCTTACTTTTGTGCAGTGATAACTGGTTCTCTTTTCAGGTCTTTTGGACTTGCTACTCAGAACTCCACTTTGAAGCTTTGTGTGCGTTGTACACTGTTTTTTTAAGCTGCAGCAAATAGGTCTCTGTGAGTTTAATGGAAGCAGTCTGGCATTGACAGTTAACTGTTCAATTAAATTTAAGAGGTCAAAACGTAGAAATGATAAGGATCCACCCATTACACAGGTGTTTACCTTGAACTCAATAAATACAAGCAACCAGAAATACATATGGTAATATGTTTGCTGGCTTTACTCTGGCTATGAGGTTACAAGCTATATCAGCCTCGAAACCAAGAACAAGTAATGATACTTAAGTGTTATGGTGTTAAATCACATTTTTTATTACTTTTCTTAGCGCTTTTCTCATTATTTGGAAATCTGTATAAGAGTTTCTTTCCACAGAGAATTTAGTGGTAGTGATTATTTTGGGCTACATGTAGTGGTTTAATATTTGAAATACTTTCACATCTTTCATGTTGCTATGATGTTTACATTACATATATTGCCATTCTGTTGGCATTGACGTAAGTGTTGCTAGACTTTAGTGCCTGGATGTCTGCAGAATGTGACATCAGTTGTACAACAGTAAAAAGTTCAGCACCAAGTACTTCCTAGTTATCTGACCTGGAGGGTAATTTAACCAAAACTGTCTTTGTTGCGGCATTTGCTGGATTGGAGACATTCAAATAGACTGTGGCATGGCTGAGTGGAATATGTGAGGGTACTGGTGGCTTTCCTTAGGCCGCATGTGCTATAAATGTCCTTCAGGGCTGGAAGCTGTATCCTGATAATCCTCTGTGCTCTTGACACAATCTGCCATAGAGCTTTCCGATCTGCTGCTGTGCAGCTATGATGCCACACACACATATAATGGGGTAAAATACTCTTGAGTGGTGCACTGATGGTAACAATGCTAAAGCAGCTATGGTATTTTGAATAGTTTGTTTATTCTGTGCACCATTATATTGTTACAGAATGGTTACAATGAAGTGAATTAAGTTTGTAAACGACATATGATGAATTTCAGTGAATTTGATAATTCCCCGTCACTGATGCAAATCTGAAAAAAGGGAGACCACACAGAAACAGTATCACAGCAGTTTGCACCAGTTTTGTTTTTGACTCTCGATTTATATTTTGGCCTTTAAGGATTGGGCATTTGGTTTTTATTGTACCTTTACCAGTGATAACCAGTGTTGTTATCTTGCCCTCCTGGTGATCATCTAACAGTCAAATATCTTTTCACAATAATTCTGGACTTCTCTCGGTTTGGTTATATCTTTTAGTGACCAGCTATACTGAAAATACATGTTTGGAGGTTTTCACACAGTAATCTCCTGTTGCTAGCATAAAATTCCTCTGCAGAAACTTAATGATCAATTAGCTCTTTTTTCATCAAGATGGACACATTGGTTTTATCTACAGTCTCTCTTGATTATGCACATTGCTGTCCTTTACCAAGGCTGGACTCATAACAGCACCCACATTTATCTCTGTTATAGGCTGTCTTAGTGCTGGGCGGTATGACTAAAGTTCTATATCACGGTATTTTTCAAAATTGTAATTTCATGGTATTTGACGGTATTTTTTCCCATGCATGAGTTAACCACATTTTCCACTGCAATTACTGCAGTAGACTGGCTAAGAATAACCTATTCCACTGTCATGAGAATTGTACATTGTACAAAAAAACATTTTAATGTGCACACAAGTAATAATACAGGTTTTCATGGCCCCATAAAGTGATAGTTTTCAAGGAGGGGGGCACTAAAGAGGCACTAATGAAGAGAAGGAATCACACATATCACAATAAATAATAGTGCAACTTCCAGTAATAATACTATTACTTCAAAACCCAGGTACATTACACTGTATTCACCAAAAATAAAATAAAGCAAGTGCAACTTGGTGATGTCATCTTTACTAACTGAACCGTCATTAAGGCAGATTGCATTAATATGGACCTTGCTTCAAGATAAGCTATATACGTTGTGGAGGATTGCCGGCTTTCCAGTCCGGCCCTCACCCCCAGGCCGCTAGGAGGAGCCCTCCGGACAGCATATTGGTGCCCCGAGTTCCAGCAGGGCCTCATGGACTTTGTAGTTTCTATACACAGCCCTGCTGGATACCTTGGGGGCTGCCAGGAGTCGCTGTAAGGGGGCTAGTGGGCTCTTGCGTGCCCTATAACCCGGGAGTGTGTCACAGTCACGTGACTGGAGGAAGCGACGTGCTCCCGGGATGAAGAAGAGGACTGTTTGCCCTGATCCGGAAGGAAATGGACTTGTGGGTTGTGCTTGGAACCACTTCTGGGTCAGGAGCTATAAAAGGACTATGGGAAGCCCAGAACACTGAGCTGAGCTGGGAGGTAGGGTGGTGACGTGTCTGGGCGAGGAGGATTGGTTATTGTGAGAGAATTTATTGATTTATGAATAGTGTGGTGGAAAGGGTGCTTGGTGCACTGTACAATAATAAAAATAATATTAGTTGTACTTTTACCTCGTGTCTCGAGTGGTACCTGAGGGTTCGAGAGGTGGCTCCACGCCTTAACTGCTACACTGGCGTAGTCGGCAGGAGACTCTGGCCGTCCGGTGGCAGAGGATCTGCATTTACAATAAAATTCGTTGTGGCAGAGAACCCTAAGAAGGTCCCTCTAGTAACCGCGGAGGTGAAAACTACACCCGCGACCAAGAGCGCTGCAATCGAGAGCCGTGACACACAGCCAGCCGCAATGGGGAAAAGGTGTGGCAAAAAGAAGGCCAACACCGACTGGGTGAAGACCGCAACCGACGCCGAGCTGACCTGGACTTACCTGACTGGGTGTGAGGAGGACCGGCAGCCGATAAAGGCTGAGCAAGCCCGAAGGGCACAACAGCATGAAGGCTGTCAGCAATCGGCTGCACCGAAAGCCCTAAATGAATCGGGGACACCCCGGAAAAATCCAGAGGTATGTGCCGGGGCAATGCCCGATGGGCCACAGGAATGGAGCCAGGACACTCACCACTGTGAGAAGACGTGGCCACCGCCAGGGGGCGCCCGGACAGTTAGGGAGTCCTGGATGGCAGCACTTCCGCCACACCAGGAAGTGCTGCCGGAAGTAATCCCAAGGGCACTCGGTGTACTTCCAGGTGCTCTCCTGACACTTCCGCCACACCAGGAAGGGATGTCATGGGGAGCACCTGGGGCTCATCCGGGTCGTAATAAAAGGGGCCGCCTCCCTCCACTAAGAGAGCCAGAGTAGGGAGGAAGAAGACGAAGCTTGTGAGGAGGGCGAGAGGAGGTCGAAGGTGAAAGAGAAGAAGAAGAGGAAGAAGAAGAAGCGAGAAAGAGAGAGAAGGTTGAAGGTGAGAAGAGAAGGAAAGAGAAAGAGAAGAAGAAAGGGTTGGTGAAGGAAGGCTTTGTGGTGCTGTAGGAAAATAAAAGAAGTGTGTTTTGGACATTCTGGTGTCTGTCTGTCTGTGTCTGGGGGTATGCTTTCCACAACGTAAATAATAAAACTGCAACTTGCATTTATAATGCTATTTGTGGTATAGTGATCCGCAGCTTCAAAAAAATATATGGTCCGTTTTTAAATCCAGTTCGCCGTGTCTGTCTCTGTGGGTGCAATTACATGACCGTGGGGAGTTGATGAGGTGATTGGGGCAAGTCGCACCCAATCATTCTCAATTGCTTCATTGGCTTACTGGGAGGCATCACAGGCTGAGGTGATCTAGGGGCTGGTTCACCCCACTGACTAAGCGTGTAGAGTGGGGCGAGCGAAATGTAAGACCTCCCAATGGATCTGAGGAGCGACTGAGTGAGCGCAAAGGAAGACGGAAGGTGTGCCGACCTCGGACGGTCTGGCTGCGCAATGTGGCGGCAGCCAAGACAGGGGTTGGCAGAAAGCAGTTCTTGCTGCAAAGGCTCCGCCAGCAACGCCAGTGAAGGGTGAGCTGTGGAGACAGAAGGTGGTGTGCTGAGATCGGGCGAGGAGAGAGACTGCATTTTAACGGATTTATTTATTATGGATTTTATCCCCACATTTCACTGGCTTTATGGATTTGCTATTTATTTGGGTACTGTATTTTTCTGAACACTGCACAACGGACACTTTTGGTTTTACTTTGACTGTTTTTAACAAAAGCACTTGAGCACTTTCCATCATCCCCTGGCTTCAATGAGATTTCTCAGCTCATCTCGGTCATAACTATCGACGGTGTTGGTTCAACAGACTCCCATGTGAGAAGAGGGAGTCTGTAGGGGACCGGTATCATCACAATATTACACAGTCACCAGGTACATTACACAGTATTGAAAAGAAAAATAAAACAAGTACAACTTGGCTTGCAGTATTATCCAGTAGTATAGAAACAGTATTCACACATTTGAACATAATGGTCCACATCCGACCTTTTAAAACCAAAGTATCTACAGACACGGCACCTTTTTTCGTCAAAAGTTCTTCTGTGTTATCATGTTCAAC
The DNA here is from genome assembly GCF_900747795.2 of Erpetoichthys calabaricus. Classification (NCBI taxonomy): domain Eukaryota; kingdom Metazoa; phylum Chordata; class Cladistia; order Polypteriformes; family Polypteridae; genus Erpetoichthys; species Erpetoichthys calabaricus. The sequence continues at coordinate 262,077,360 of NC_041395.2, read as the reverse complement.
TTTATTGTCTGCTACAGCTTCCGCTTCGGAATGTTCTCAGTCCATTTTCACTGCTGAATACCTCCACTAACTCATGTACTCCGTTGCATGCATATTTAGCGGTGCACCAGTGAAAAAGGTCCCCCCTTAAACAGTTTCCCGCTGCGCCATGTTTCAAATGTTGTTTAGGCTATTTAAACCAGTGTTCTGGTATAAGAAAAATCCATATCATAACAAGAATAAAAAACGGTTTTTGGTATGAACCGGTATATCGCCCAGCAGTACGCTGTCTTCTGTTAATGTGATCCAGCATTTGCAATTCACCATAGGCAATGTAGGATCTGGAGTAACAGGCACGCACTGATTCAGGCTGAGGTGATTTTGCCAGAGTGGGGAGCTAATGTTGACACTGGGTTATACAGTATAGAGTGTACATTTTACCATTAGTTTCTTTGGTGCATGTAAGCCGGACCTTTAAGTTAATTATTGGTTCACAGATTTATTAACCAAGTCTGACAAAGTTTAGTTATGGCCATTGATCTCTGTGACCAAGGCAATTAACAGGATCATTTTTGAATATGCTAGCAAGAGTGTAACTGCATTTGATGCTGTGTTATTGAAAGATCCAGACATAGCATAGCAGAGAAAGGCTGCAGCAGCAGTTCCACAGAGAGGCTCAACTTTTGGGTAAAGTGGGAGGTTTGCTGTGATGTTTAACTCAGGGGCTGAAGTTGAAGTCTCACATGTCATGTCAAACATTTAGAAGAACAGCATCGGTGGCAGCATCATGAGTGCTTCTTCTCTGGGAAAAATTGTCTAGAATGCAGTCCACATTGTGAGACTGAAACTTGATTCCATGTTTTGAAAGTAACTGGAAATCTGTTTCTTAAAGTCATGTATCTTTCATGTACAAACAGAATACCAAATGCTTTATATAGCTTAACCTACCCCAGCTTCTCTGATATTCTGAGAAATGTCTGATTATGTGTGAGAAAAATTCCATTCCTCACATGCCCTTTATCAGAGGGCTGCATATAAATAGTCATTGCCAATCATCTGTAAGTGATCATTAGGAAGAAAAGATATTTATTATCCTTAAAATAAAGTGATTTGTTTGACTATAGACATAGTTTAATATTACAGAAATCCAATGTTTCGAATATCAACTTATGTATATTGCTTTTCTGCTTTGCTGCAATTAGTTACAAACAATGAAGAATTAAAAACAGATTAATATCAGGCTGGACGATTACATAGCAGAACTTTTAAAAATTTTCATCAGTCCTTTTTATGCTATTGTAATATCACAACACACACCACTTGGGACTTATGATGTATATTTAGTTTCCATAGAAAGAAAAGAATACAGTTTTAGTTTCACAGTAAAGCCATGTTTGCATAACCTATTCTCATGGCAAAACAAGTGATGTAAACAGGTTAGTTATATGAACTAGAGCATGCAGGAAAACTAAAGAAACACAAACAATGTTTGAATGTGAATAAACATGACTTAAATTACCATATTATATATATATCTCGTCACCGTAAACATGATAACCTTGGTAAATTAGCAAATTAATATACCAAGTATATGTACGTTTGGGCTAATTAAGTGTCACCTGCAATTTAAGTTAGGGATGCATTATGTCAAAAACGTAATAATAAAAACAGCTGCACCACAATTTAACTGTCTGCTGAGCCCTTTAAACATCGCAGTTCATTTTGCACAGTGCAACGGATGACCCATTGTACCAGGTTTGCCAGTGGATTTGACTAGGATATTCCAGTTTGGCTTTTTAACAAGGGTGTAACTCTTGTCTGAAAACGGTGGGAATTAAAGTGCCCCGATTTGGATTTAACACTTAAGATGCATGTTAAATCCAACAGTCCATCTGTGTAGATATATGATCGTGCCAAGTTTACCAGAGAAATAAATTGTACCCACATTGGACTGGGTAAACATCACATGCAATCAATATATGAAATATGAATTTATTTTGTAACTTGTGTGAATGAGAAGCTGGCTGTGGGCTAGTAAGCAGATGCAACTAGTTAGCTTATGTAATTTCCTTTTACTACACATTAATGCAGTGGTTAGCGCTGCTGCTTTGCGGATCCAACGACCTGGGCTTGAACGTATAGCCTGCTTTTATAAACTTTCCAATATTTATTTCTGTGGAATGTAACTGTTCGAGTAAAACATCAAACTGTTTGTCGAAATGTCCTGCTTCCAGAAAATGATATAAATTTGCACGCAATGGTATTTGGTGCTCATCAGAATGTATGCATTGAACACGCAATGATAGTTGGTGCGACCTTAAACGATAGTAAGTAATGAGCATGACATTTATAAATGGTGGGCATGAGAGAGTAAGTTGTATGCACCACATTGTTTCCCGGAATAAAATGCACCATATTCCCTCAGGGGCTCCGTACGAGTGTGCAGACTATTAACTAAAAACATAAACCACGTACCTAAACCATCACACACTCCGTTAATAAATAAAAACCCACCCGTCTGTTTTAATATCACCGTACTTCAAGTGGTGGAATTGACATCAAACTGAAGCGCTGTGTCATTGTTAAAGCTGTAATTAGGTAGCCCCGAAGCACACTCTTGTCAATTTTAATGTAACATAACTCATACGTACGTTAAAGTATTCATACGTACGAGATAAGGGTTATCTCATATTTTATTTACTATGCGTTTCAGAGCTTACGTACTGTATACAATATATAATCATGCATCTATATTTCTTTACTGAACACCATTAATTCATTATCCCATTATTTCAGTATAATGCTAAAGGAACTGGCTGTATTTTAATGCAACTTATTAGATAACTACCATTGTACACTAATGCGCATGTACCTACTCTTTGATAGAAGGTCTATTTAGAATGACCAGTCAACCAAACTTGTATATCGTTGGGATGTGAGAGAAAACTAGAGTCCTGCAGAAAAACAGGACTTGTGTAGCTAAAACAGTACACAATACACACTCCAATATTTGAACAAATGACTCTGGGACTATGAGACAGCCGTCTTGCCGCACATTCAAGTAGTGAAGGAATCAAGGTAGCATAACCTGGATTGGCTGTTACTAAGACCACTAAGACCAATTATGACTATTTTTGATCAAAAATCAGAAGTGAAATCTAATTCATTCCCCAATTTTTCCATTTCTGTAACCTGCTTATCCTGGGCAGGGCTTCGGGCAAAAATATAATTCAACTTTTAACCATCCACTGAAAATGGAAATGAGTGTAAAATGTTGTTAAGCTGCAAGACAGAAAAACTGGCAACATCAAAATCTATACTAATTAATAAAAGGCAAAGCCCTCACTGACTGACTGACTCACTCATCACTAATTGTCCAACTTCCCGTGTAGGTGGAAGGCTAAAATTTGGCAGGCTGATTCCTTACAGCTTACTTACAAAAGTTAGGCAGGTTTCATTTCGAAATTCAACGTGTAATGGTCATAACTGGAACCTCATTTTTGACAATATACTGTAATGGACGGCAGCTTGATGGCCGTGGGAGGCGGAGTTGAGTGTCACGTCATCACGCCTCCCACGTAATCACGTGAAAAGACTGTGAACTCAGTACGGAGAAATGAAGGAAGAGCCGCAAACAGCGAAGAACAAAAAATTAATTAAACAATTGAGAAGGGAGCGAGTGAAGCATACAAGCATCTTCATAAGGGAAACAAAGCACGGTGTAAAACGTAAGTTTAAATTAAGTTTATTGAAATGCTCCTGTTGCGGATTGCAATAACATATTCGCGAGATAAAAGAATGCAGTAGGGAGAAATGAAGGAAGAGCCGCAAACAG